>NC_052633.1:56666847-56969704 GCF_016161935.1 Mauremys reevesii | reverse complement strand
ATCTACTCTTTGGAGATTAAAAAGGAGAAGTAACCCTCCAGGAGCTGGGTCTGAGGAGGAGTAGTTTAAAGTGACTTAAATTTTTTTCTCCTGAATTGGTAATCAGATTAGAGGGCAACCCGAGGGAGCAATGCTACATAACATTGTATACAGAGTTCAAGGTAGCAGCTTTGCATATATCAGTGATGGACTCTGTGCAAAGGCATGCTGTGGAAGCTGCATTAGGGCTAAGTAAGAGTGTTTGGATATCTGTTGGTGGATGTCAAGTAATTAACAATCATGGTTATTTAGCTGAGTTGGACTGACACATGTGTCATTAAAAGTCTGGGGAACCTGCATTTAGGCTTGATCCTATATAGATAATAATTTAAGACCTCTAGACATCTACAATATGGATCCTGACCTTCCCTGTTGGGAGTAATTAGGAAAATTGCAGGCTGGTTAATGAACTAATTCAGATGGAAATCATAGACCATTCTAGACAAGATGTACTAGACATTTTATCCCTATGGAAGACAGTTAGGGCTGCAGATTTGTCACAGCATTTTTTAAAATAAGTAATTACAGAGCAGTCACGGTAAATTTAGTAAAAGTCACGGGTTTAGGGGGAAATGGTGTGTAAAGCCACAGTATATATCATATTGAGACACTTTTTGTGTGACCAAATTTGAGTGAGTAGCATTTGCTGCCTGGTGCACAGGGTTGCAATGCCATTCAGGTTTGGCCCAGACTTTCGTCATCACTGAGGATTGGTCAGGCCAAACCTGAGAGGCACTGTGACTCCTTACACCCAGGTTGCAACACTAGAGTGGAGAACCAGGAGCAATCCTTCAGGACAGGTGACATTGCTGCGGAGTGAGGGTGGGATGGATTCACTCTCCAGCCATCCACCCTAAGTTGTCCCTCCTTATTGGGCCATTACTATGGTTGCATTGCTGGGCAGAGGGCACTGCTGCAGGTGGTCAGTGTCCTTTCCCTCAAATTTGAAGTCACAGAAGTCATAGTACACCTCTACCTCGATATAACGCTGTCCTCGGGAGCCAAAAAAATCTTACCGCATTATAGGTGAAACTGCGTTATATTCAACTTGGTTTGATCCACTGGAGTGTGCAGCCCCGCCCCCCCGGAGCACTGCTTTACCACGTTAGATCCAAATTCATGTTATATTGGGTCGAGTTATATCGGGGTAGAGGTGTATCATGACAAACTTGCAGCCCTAAACATGGTATAAGGAGATTCAGCCCTCAGGTTGGTGAACATCTGGGTTGATGTTATTGCTTTTAGGAGCGCCATTTTAACTGAGAAATGCAAAGAGCGCAGTCTGGCAAAGGCTTATAAGACACTGTAGCTTCCTGTGGACAAAATTCAAATGCCATAGTGGTCGCATTTCAAAACAATGGAAGGAACATGTGAAACTAGCCTTTCAGAAATGTGGTTACTGTCTGGTGAGCGAAAAAAAGGTCAACTCATATGTCTGAGGGTGGAAAACTGAGATAGCCAAGTGGATCCTGACAGACTGAAACAATTTTTTTTATTGTTGCAGTTGCATCCAAATAAAATAGGGCTCAAGGGATGTTTCAGATCTTCCCCCTTTTGATCTTCCCAGATGGAAAAAGTTTTCCACCTCATTAAGTATGTTTCTCTGGTCAAAAGCATCAGATTTTCCAACTGGATATTTTAAACTACAGTAAACCACTGTAGATCTAATGCTTCCAGAAATCAAGAACCCAAGCTGTCAGATAGAAAATTCAGAATTAGTATAAATATCTTGTCCTGAACTTGTGTCAAGAGATTTGGCAGTTTCAGAAGACTTAAAGGCCCAAAGTCATTTCCAGGAGGAGAACTAAAACTATTGCTCCCAGGCCAGAGCTATTATCAATATCTAAACTCCATCCTGTCTGACTTTCATAATACTCTTCTGGATCAATAGAACTGGGGGGAGGAAATAGAAAATAGAGGATTTCCTGACCCAAAATCCAAAAGTAAATCATCTGTGAGTGATGCTGCACTGCCTCTAGACTATCCCGAGACATCTGGCATTCTTCTCTCTCTCTCTGGTGACAAAGACCTAGGGCTTTACCCCCTTTTGGGACAAATAATGAAGGATTGAGTCCACAATTTAGTACTTGTATTGCTTAAGGAGTTTGGCAAGACATTGTTTTTCCTTGGCAGAGGAACCATTGGCCATTGGAATGAACTGATGGTGGATGCTGCAAACACAGTGTAACTTCATGATGAAAATTAACTGTTTTGTGTTAAACTACCTGGGCTAAAGTTTTAAATTGTCCAAAGTAGGTAACAGATAATAAAAGGTCATTTTAACCTATGCATATATTGTGCAAAAATGTCATTAGCTTCAGGTATTTTGAGGTTTAGGATACTCTGTGTTTCATTACCATAGTGTTTGCCTGCATCTAAGCTGGCATCCTCCATTTGTTTAGAAACTTTGCCTCTACTAGCTATGGACTGCTCATAAAAAAATCGGTTCAGACCTATGTCAATGGAGTAGACTGCACCAGTGTGCAAATTCTCTTTTAGATGCCAGGCAGCATTGTTCACCAGTGGCTCTCCATGTCCCATAAACTAGGGATGCTCTTGGAAAGCACCCTACATACAGTGCCAAATCACTGAAAGGTATGACATTCCTGAAGTATAAGACTCCCAAGATACAGTGACAAGTTGTTCTGGACCTGGACTCTGCTGGCATGGTGCCTTCTCAGTGCAATAGTGCTGAGCGTATCTACAACACTAGCACCATTCCTTGCCATGTGAAGGCCCTCCTGACTTTTAATGACAATTAATGTTGAGCCTATTTGGTATATTGATTCCCCTGATCACTGGCACTGCACCTGTGGTGCTAAGCCTCTCCAGTGAATCTGCACAACTTATTGTCAAAACCCAGTCTGTCCGGCACACTGGGGCTAGTAACTATCATTGCCATGGTTGTGGCACCCACACATACTGGTGCATGAGCACCCATATTTTTGAGGTATTGGCACCTAGATTTTCTTCTCCACTAGATTTATAGGGCAGAGTGCATCATGAGATTCTAAAGTGGCCATTGCCATTATTTCAAAACATCTGTAGGCACAGTTTTAAAACACGTGTTCACTGGTAATCTTGAATATATTTTTGTCCATCTTACTTAGCTACTCAGAGCATCCAATGCAAAATAAACTTAGAGTATCAGCAGCTCTTTGAACCTCAAAGTGGTGATAATAAGTAATTCTAAAGTGTTGCACAGAATGACTTCTCAAGTCATCCCTTAATACAGCCTTGAAGTGCCATGGAACATCTTCAAGGTGCCAAAGCTTCATAAAATATATCAGGACTGGTTTACGATGCCAATCTGGATGGCAGATAGAATTGGAATAAAAATATATATATATATAAATTCATGTAAAGTGCACAGAAAGCTTTTGAAGTTCTCCTGGATTGAAATAATGCCTTCAAGCAAGATGCTCCTTCAGAAATAAGAAAAGAAGTGAAATGCTGAAAAGATTGACATTTTGGGAGCACAGACGCCAAATGGTTGAATAACGGAGTAAACACACAACAAAATCTTTATTATGAACTGGCTGGAAACCAGAACAATAGATAGAGTATATCTGCCATCTGTCTAAAGAACATTTAGACTGGGCACTGGCTTCTGGGAGCTATTCTCTGATTGTGCTCAGGCAGGATCTAGAATTTTCAAGCACATGGGAGTGCATATAGTCGGAGCATACTCAACTGATTGAATACCAAGGATGACTTACAGGTACCTCAGAGAGCTAAAAAACTTGAGACCCCCATGAGACCCTTGAGAGTAGGAATCCTACGATGATGATATCTTTAAAGAAATACATATTTACTAAATATATAAACAACAGTACTCTAATCACTTTGCTGCGTTTAGTGGAATTCCTGAAATGTCAGCTACAGCCAGATTCCAGATCCCTTTGCACTACATCCCCCCTTTGGAACTGGGGGAAAGAAACTGCCCCTATACCGTTACCTGTTTCTATCATAAACATGTTGGCACTTGACAAATAATTTAAAAGCTTGAAGACAGGTCCATTGTAAGATTTGATGGGAATCCTCATTGTTGCCCCTGCATCCGACGAAGTGGATATTCACCTACAAAAGCTCATGCTCCAATACGTCTGTTAGTCTATAAGGTGCCATAGGACTCTTTCCTGTCTTTATTGTTATCTTCTCCTATTGTTCTCATCTTACCATGTAAGTCATTTGAAGCAGCCAGTCCATATGGGTCTGTACTGTAAAACACCATGCACATCTCTGATGCTATATAAGCAATAGAATAAATAAATATTAACAAATAATAGGCCTCAAGAAGAAGTTGAACCTCGTTCTGAAGTTTGTGAATCATCTCTTCAGATTGTGAAGGTTGCCCCCAAGCAAACCTTGGTCAGTGTGACATTCCACCTTTCTTAATTTATGCCCCAACTGCTCTAGGATTGGAAGAACATCAAGATTATTTATTTGAACATGGATTCTGAGTTCCTCTAAGCAGAGAGAGTAGTCTTCTTTTGTATCAACTGTGACACCTTGCCCTATAAGGCTGATATGCAGAGTAAAGGAATTTGAAAATTTCCAGCTCAAATGCTGTTCTTCTATAGTTTGCAGGGCATGGATAAAGAACAATTATGTGTCTAGGAAGAGAGGACCACGTGATACCTGTGATGTTGGGAATAGGTTCTACAAAGGAAGGGAAATGCCCCCTGTGATGGTACAAATACTTCCCGCAAAAGCTTGTGGCATATGAACACTGCTGACAGTAAAGAAAGTCCACACAGTGTTCCCTCCGAGATGTCATGGGACCCACCACAGAAGAGGAGGAGCTGGCGTCAAGGGATAATAAAGCAGGCACACTGGTTGTCATTCTGTTATGGCTGCTGCCTCTGAGGTATTGAGGTGCTTGAGCTGACTGTGGCAGGAGCAGGGCTGATTTGGTTGCCCCATTCCTCCCCGTTTCACCAAGGGAGCAGCTCTCGTGCTGCCTCTTACAATGAATGGTACGGTGCATTTGGGAGTGGGCAACTTTTCTCCTATGCCCATTTAGTCTTGGTGATGTGGATGAAACCTTCCCATTCCTAGGACAAATTAACCAGCTTGGTAGTTGTTTCACTTGCAGGATACAAAAACACCAGAGGATTCTGAGAGGGCAAGGCCCTTAGGTACAGATTCAAATGCTCTATTTCCATCTAATGGCAGGGAGAAAGTACTTCCAAATGACTGGACTGCACTGGAGGAACAAAGAGAAAAATAAGTGTTTATCTGGAACACTATTTCCACATTACCTCCCCACAATGCTTAATCGTATAACAGATTTAACACTACAACATAAGGAAATTATGATAAGCATACATGGCTTCTGCTAACATAAAAAAAATCACATATGCTTCACTCTTAAAATCCCTTGATGTTCATATATATTTCAGTTACCCATGTACAAGCCATAGATGATAGGAACTTTAGCAATGCCTAATATAGATAGCAACCTCATGTTTTAGAAACCTCATTATTTTAGAAGCCATACATGGATCATCTCTAATTGTGAATGTATGTGCGCACACGTGCATCCATGCTCACATTCACATAAAGCGAGAAAGCATGCACACACAAGGCATTTTAGCTTTTGTCTACATACTGGTCCAGATTATCAATAGATTGGGTTTGGACATTTTGTGCACACATATCTACTTGTTTTTTGCATGCACATTACTAAGCACTCACAAATTCCTGAGTTCTGCATACATATGTGGTGGATGCACATATACGTGTACCCAACATACTGAAAATTAAGCCTAAGACTATTGCAGATAAACACACTGGCATAGTTTTGAACAGGGGCTGTATGACAGATTTTCTCCTGTACCAAGAACTTCTTGATGCAGAATGGTGAGGTCAGCCAGTGAGATACGGTATGTATATACTGCTTACTATGGCACAATCTGGCAGTATGAACATATATAGATTACTGATAATGTATTTACTTTATATATTAACTCTATTATTAACTCTTATTTTTTAAAAAGAATCAGCTATACATTTATATAGCTTTAGCCCCAAATAAGTATGTACAAAATTGTGCTCAGCAGGAACATCATTAGATTACAAACAAATATTACAACAAATTTAGAAAATGAACAATTATCTCATTCAACAGTAAATTAGAATATTAAATCTTCTAAAAATTCTGGTCTTCATTCCCTATAGGTTTTTAAAAATGTCTGTCCTATTATTCAGACTGAGATTTTTCTCATTGTTAACTGCTTTTTAAATTATACTTGCCACATTCCAATGACTCATCAGATCCATCTCCACAGTCATCATCGTGATCACATACAAACTGTTTGGGAATGCAGACTTTATTACGGCATGTGAAAGAGTTCTCATCACAAGTGTTATTAGGAGCTGAGGAAAAAACAGCACATAAGAAAAAATAAGGAACACACAGAACAACAAGACCTACAGATACTTTACTTATTAGAAAAACAAGTGAAGTAAATTAACTGGATTCACAACAAATAATCACGCACTTTGTCAGGCATACACCAAGTAGCATACGATACCAGAAGGTGCTACTTGCCCCCAAAATAAGGAATACAAAAGTTGATTAAAAGATTCTAATGTAATTTAAAAAATAATCAAAACAAGAAAAAACACCAACGGAGCGGGGGCACTTGGTAACACCCAGCACTGCCTCATTTGGGGAACGATGTTCTGCAAAGAACTCCTCCTGGTTACACTACTTCTGAATGACAGCTCTGTAAATGTCTCTGTAACTCTCTGGAGAATAACCCACCTCAGACCTCATGCAATAATGGATACATAGTCAACTAAGAGAAAATTATCTGAACATTTTCAAACTTATAAACTAGTTTAGTTAAGCAAATACAGATAAAATACAAACCCACCTAAATTACTGACCAAACCCCAGACGTCCTTAATCGGATTATAACCCATATACCTACATAAAAGAAAGTGGATACCAAGAACAAAAGATGGGGAAGCAGCACATTATAAAGTACCAGAAGTAGAGATGAGAATAATTAACATGACTAAATTATAGATACAATTGTCTCTTACTCCTCTATGAAAACAGCTAATTTTTGTGATTTCAAAAATATACTTTTTTCTTGCTAAAAGCATGTAAAATGCATAATCAATAATAAAGCTTCCACTTTTGTCTAATGTGAAAAAAAGGAACAAATACTTGAAACATATACAATGCGCTACATATAGTGGACTAGATCCTCAGTTAGTGTCAATCAATATATCTTCACTGAAGTCAATGGAGCTATGCTGATTTAATTAAGCTGGGGACCTGGCCCCCAGTCTATGACTGACGAATCTCTACTCACTGATGGTTTACAGTATTTCATATGTTGCACCATGCAGCCAAATACTCCATCTGGTAATGGGTAGAAGGCCCACAGCAGGAAATAAAAGACACAAACAGGTACCATGAAAAGAGAAAAAAAGTCAAAATATAGTTTTAAATGTATAAGTTTAAGCACAAAAATCCCATACCACAGCCTGCTGTAGAGAGTTCATCACTTCCATTAGGACAGTCCCTTTCACCATCACAAAGCCAGTGTTGAGGGACACAGGCATGGGAACCTAGGCAACTGAATGTGTCTGCAGCACAGGTTACCGATCCTGAAAAAAATTATACCGATTAGTGTTGCTAAATCCCAATTATTTAATTTTTGTGAGGTTTATAAATAATAGTTATAAGAGAGAGGTTTTTTTCTTTTCCTTTAAAAGAAAGCTGAAAATAACAGATTTTCCTCTGTACAGTACTCTACAAATTCAGATTAGGATTGTATTCTAAATTAAAGGTTTGAATATCTACCCTTCCTTCTATATACTTGCACACTATTCACGCTCTCATTCACCTCTTTCATAAATGAAAGAGGCAAGCTATCTTACTATACTTCATGTAATGTATTTAGTAGAACAATTTTAGAAAGCATAGACAGATGTTTTAGGCAACTACTATGTATTTAGATTTATTGGATAAGGATCCTGATCCTGAGAGGTGCTAACAACCCTCAGCTCTGCTCATCACTGTCAACTTCCATGGCAGTTCAGGATCAGGCCCCAAATGCATGCTCAGGCCCCAAATCAGGGCCCAAATGCCCAGTATTGAACAGTGAATGCAAGGTAAGAAGAATCCCAACAGTTTCAATTAATGTACTTCTTTTTCCTGGAAAGTTCTTTATCTTTAGCACTTTATAAAACTTTTACCAGCACAAAGAAAATAATTTTTCATTGCTTAAGGTTGGCTTTTTCATCTTTGTTTTAAAACAGACTTTCCTCTAGAACAGATTTTTATTTATCCTTTGGTACTTAAAGAATTTTTTAAGGGATTGCTTTTATGTAATCCATCATTATTATGTCTCTTCTCAGGTATAGCAAATTGGCATATATTAAGAAGAGAAAGTAGATTTCCATTCACGCCTTTGAACGTTTACTACAAAAGTTAAATGAATTCAAGGAATTTATTTTATGATTCATTTTCATTATTTTAACCAAGATGAAAACAACTTACATTGCTTTTATTGGACTGGAATTTCAAACACTTCTGAAGTTAAATTATGTTATGTTAGAGATAGATAAACTTCAAATGTTTCGGAGAACTCGGAAACCCAAATGCTTTCTGACAGCCCTGTTCCACCTCGAAAGTATTTGTCTCCTGCTCCTAAGATGAAATAGTGCCTTGTCTCCCACTCCACAATATTTTAGCTTTAAGTAATCTTCAGAGATGCCAGCTAATTCTGTGATAGAGCTTTTATCCATAAAGGGATCTATGACCAATGCTAAGTCATAGATAAGGAAGAGATGTAACACTTGAACAACTTAAAAAGGGAGTGGTGGCCTTTATTGATTTGTTTGGTCCTCCTTTTTTTCCCACTTTTCCTATTTTTTACTTTAAGTTGTGTATTTAGTGGGCATGCAGCCTATTGAGCCTCAGGCCATGAAGTCTCTTAGGTTTTGACAATGTACCATAGCAGATATGTCTGAAGTACGTGCCTTCTCACTTGACACTGCCTCCGCTAAACCTGTTGCGGTGGGGATGGGGGTGGAGGAAAGGGGGCGGCGAGGCAGGGGAGAGAAAGAGAGAGGGAAATCTTGCTTATTAAACAGATATCACACCAGATCCCTCTCTTTATAGTAATTGTGATGGTAGCAGATGCAATTGAGTCCCATACACGAGGGATTCTCTACTTAATTGCACTCTAGAATACAAGGGACATATCTGATTCCCCAAAACAGGTAAGATATGAAGAGCTATGGATTTTCAGAAAGATACTAAGATTCAGAAAGATGCTGTGGTTTGACTAAATATGGAAAAGCCAGTAGTTAGTGAAATTAAAAGAGAACAGCAGCAGGAAACAGCACAGAGACTTTTCATAGCCATTAGGCACTGATCACCAAAATATAAAGGGGGCCTGTTTACGGTGGTTGGCTCAGATTTGGAGAACAGGCAAAGGTTTGGTTCTTATTTTGCCCAAACTGGCTCACCATATCTACTTTATAAAGACAGACCCACAAACTACACACTCCACTCACAAAAATGTATCTGCCTAGCGCAGAAAAAATCATCTGTGCTCTAGAAATAAAGACAATTAATAGCTTATGGTTAAAGAGCATGACCCTAAAGGTGCTGTGCATTCTCCACTCCCATTAATTTCCGTGCGATTGCTCCGCATGTCTCAGGATCAGTCCCCAAAATATGATGTGATAAAATAAGTACAAATTATAGTACTCACCACAAATAGCATCACTCTCATCTAAGCCATCTCCACAGTCATCTTCACCATCACAAGTCCACTGCTTAGAGATACATTTGTGTGCTGAGCAAGCAAATTGATTCCATGAACAAGAAGAATCTAGGGAAGACATCAGCCACTATGCTTGTTATGTTCACAGTAACAGTGAGTTTCCTGCATGCAGTAGCATAATGTAAAAGCTGTTTCTTGATTTTTAGAGCTGTAACTATAGATGTAACTATTCTATAATTATGTCCCTTTGGAAAAAGAACTCCGGATTTGTGTTGGTTTCCAACTGATTTATGTTCATTAATACTTATAAAAGGACTCACAAAACTTTTAAATTAGAAGAATTTAAAAATATGTTATGATAGGCTGAAGGTAAGAACTTTTAAAATAAGAGACTAGTTCATGCATTTCACATACGTTTTTGCTATAGCAAACCACTTTGCAATTATGGTAATAAGTGCAAAGACAAGTAGTCCAATTCTTCAATCATTTCCATCATCTTTGTATTGCACTATTTAATTACATCTTGAGGAGACTTCCGTGTTCTTTTTCCCATCTGGAAAATTGATCTATATTTGCATTCTGTTGTTCTGTTTACTTTTTTGCATACATTGGGAAATAACAATGCTCTGCTTCAATTCAAAATCAATCTGCAGTAGCATATAAAATAAATTCTAGTTTCATATTAAGAATTTCATTTAGAAAACTTCAAGCCTCCTTTTTTCCATCCTTCCCACAAGAATAAATGTATTATGGTTTAACTGATAGAAAAATAATGTCAAGATGAATAATAGAAAAAAGTCATTTATTACCGTCTGAATTATATTAAACATTGTCCACACTGTTTCATAATGGATAAGAGCTGTAAACTGGAAAAAGGTAGCCAAGACCAAAAAAAAAAAGGCAAATGGGATTCATAATATTTTTAAAGAAATGAAAAACAGAAAGCCTAAAATGCTTGCTGACAGGCTAAGCCTGGTAAATGGTGCTTAGGTCCGACTCTTCTGCCTTTCATGGGGTAGAGTTTAACTCCTGAACACATGATGAGTGGAAGAAAAAACCCACACTATTCACACAGATTTCAGGTTTCAGTCTGGAGGGAAAGGCAGCTAGAAAACAAATGACTGTGCCACTGAGCTAGAATTTAGTTCTGTAATGATGAGACTAGATTGGTGAAGCTGCAGAACATGCGGGGAAAAGACCAATTCTCATTATGATCATAAATCAAATTTTCCTGGGACTGCAATAAAGCAATACTATAGAATCATGGAAATTAGAGACAGAAATTACTTAGGCCTGGTCTACATGCAAAATTTGTACCAGTATAACTTTTTTGGTTAGGGGTATGATTTTTTTTTCTTTTTAAAAATAAGTTATTCTGACACAGGCTCTAGAATGAACACAGTCGTATCAGTATAAAGGTGCCTAAATAATTGACTAGCTTAGTCCCCTCTCCATCCCAGAATAAGCTTTACTGGCATAAACACCTTTATAATGTTATAACTGTGTCCAAAATAGGAGATTATACCAATTAGAGTAACTTGTTATAGCTGAAGCATTACAACTGAATAGGTAATTTTCTCTATCCCTGTTTCTACTACAGGATTTTCATTTTCAATTTGAATTTCACAGAATCACAGAATATCCAAAAGGAAGTTGTTGCATACAGAAAATAAGCAATATTTTGCTCTGAAAATGGAAAAGAAATATTAAGTTCAATGTATGTAAATCCAAGTACTTATTTCACAAACCTCTATAGCCAACCTGTCTTGAGAGCTATATATTTCACACACCAAGATAGGCTAGGAAAACATTAACTGTCCATGAAGTGAGCCAGGTAGAGGGTTTGCCCTAGCTCAGAGGAGCTGCTAAGAATGCAGGAATAGAAGTAGTAAAAGCCTTCTCCTTCCACCTTGATTTGGGCAGAAAATTGCACCATTTATCTAGCTACGACTGTTTATTTCCCCTTTTCATTACCATGGCAGCAGCAAGCAAGTTTGTGTTTAGCTTTTACCACTATCTTTAGGTCAAGCTGAGGGGAGTCTGGATAAGTGTCAAGGTGCCCTTTTGTTTTTCTTGTTGTTTTGCTAGTGTGTGATGCACTAGTTTTGGGTCACCCTTGGATGCCATGTACAAAATCTTAATGTACTTTAAGGAAGAACAGTAGAAACAGACAAAAATTAAACTAAAGAGAGACAATACAAAGTTATCTTGTGATAATATGTCATGAAGATATGTGTCTTTGTAATCTAACATTTAAATACAATGCTCAGCATCAGTCTTGCTGAGAGCTTGGCTACATTATAAAGATGCAGTCTACATATTCATATTTCATGGTGACATTTACTTATAGGGGAATTTAATACTTCACAGAAAACCTTATTTTTTAATAGTTTCCCAGCACTATCTATAGAATAAAGCCTACTGATTTGCTGTAGAAAATTCTAAAGTATTTAATTAATTATATTTGTCTCTACCTTTTTGTCTGGATTTCAAAGAGTTCATCAATAAAAAAATCATTGAAGTAAAATGTTGGATAAAGAATGAGTACTTTTATATAAAAATATGAATTATAAACCCTTCTTTTGCACACGTGTATCAATGGTTTTAGTAGCAAGAACAAGATAAAATCCTCTTACCACAATGCAGTTCATCAACTCCATCCTCACAATCTTTTTGTCCATCACACAGCCATGTGTTCAGAATACATCTTCCACTAGGACATCCAAAATAATTTTCTGCACATGTGGGCTTGTTTCGAACTGTGATAAAATAAAGAATGTAATGTAAAATGGTATCTACTAGTATGATTAGGAAGCTAATACAATTCTACTGAATTTCTCAAAACTAATGGAAAATATTACTTCCCTTCCCGCCCCTCCATTACCCCAAAGAGTGGTCTCTTTTTCAATTAATTTTTTATTTTTTTAAGTTTATTTTTGTGAAAATATAGTTGTCTGAAAGGAGACAGATTGCTAGCTCAGGAAACTGAACTATTCCATAGAGAGAACAAGTAGTATTAGCACATATTTCCCCACACTTCCCCAGCAATGTACCTCAACTTGACGGACAAGGATCTAGGGATATGAGGGTAGTTCAATCTACGGGTCAGATGCTGAGCTGATGTAAATCAGCATAAGTCTATTGATGTCAATGGTGACATGCTCAACGGAAGTATGTTGATTTATACAATCTGGCCCTCCATTTCCATTCTCATCTATCTGCTGAGATCAATGAGATTGCCAAATTATGGTAGCATTATCTGTGAAATTCACTGGGATCTGAACTGACACCATCAAATAATTTCACATAGGCCACTAACCCAGCTTTCAGATGGTTACTTTTGAAATCAACGTGAGGTTTTCCATTAACTCATCAGTGGAGCCAGATTTTTACCCGTGGTCACTGTTGACCTTGGTTGGATCTGGTTTGTTTGTTTCTTTATTTTTGGGTGGGGGTGGGATATATACATTCATATTTTACATCAGTAAAGTGGGATATTGTACAGAAGGAAAGATGGAAGTTTGCATATTTAATGAGTGAATTCCTGATACAGATGCAAATACAAATGTATTGACAGACACAGTCAATTCCAAAATCTTAAGCAAGATTTCTCCCACTGAAAACAAAAGTGAATTACACTCAATTTCAGATTAACCACAGAGTTTCAAGATCATTCGGTTTCAATGCTACCTTGGTTTTCTACTTCCTTCTTTATAAACTCCTGTTTTCACATGCCAGGATGTTTGTTTGTATCTTCTGTATCTACAAAAAATGGTGAAATCCTGACCCTACTGAAGTCATTGAGATTTCTGATATAGTCTTCAAGGGGTCCAGAATTTCACCCAGTGAGTCCAATCCTTAAAATGTTTATTACCAAACTAAAGGACTCAATTCAGTAAAGCATCCCTATTCAGAATAGCACTTAAGCACATACTTAAAGTGTTAGTAAATATTTACAACATGGAACTCATTATTAAGCCTGTGCTTAAAATTAATTGCAGTTGTGAATGGAGATGGATATAAGCACGAGCTAAAGTGTTGGGCCACAGTGTTTACTTCTCTGAATAGTTCCATTAATAAACATTATGTTTGGCAGTAAATTTTTGTGGGATTGGGTCTTATGTTTGTAAAGAAGGAACATAAACTATTTAACCATAAAAACAAACAAACCAACCAGAACACACAAACAGAAACCCTAGTGATCTCAGCACAACATTAATTAAAAAGGAGAGAGAAAAAATGTTAGCTAGACTATGAAGAAAGCCATCTGTAAACTTTTCCAACTGTATAAAAGGGATAAAAGGAGACAAAAATATCAGCAAAACAAAAGCTTCTTTCAGAATTATCTATCTAGATATTTATACTCTACTAATCACTGTAGCATCTGCATGACAAATAGAATTCAACTTTGTACAGCACTTTTAAACGAAGGTAACCCAAATGACTTCCTAATTAGTAGTAAGAAATGGTAATACTAGGATCATGAGGAAAATGAGACAATTACCATAAGTTCAGAAGAAATTCTCACATTAGCATTGCCCTCTTACACATGAGGTTTGCCCATCACTACTACTACTACCACCAATTAAAAAAGAAAGGTAACTTCATAATTATCTAAAGTTCATCCACATTTGGACATATTGGATTTTTTTAAATAGTCTGTTAAGTTTTAATAAATCCAAGATGGGGCCCCATCATCACTTCTTTTCTTAAATAAGAACATATTTAGATTACAACCCCTTCCCTTGGTATTGAGGTAGAACTGTTTCTATTGCTCTGAGATATAAGAGGACTTCTTGGTCTAATAATTCCTCATGAGATGGGTCCCTGAAGAGGAACAAAGCGGAAGAAATTGGGAGTAGGCTCAGTACACAACTGGATATACTATCTCATCAAAATCATGGTAGCATCCACTGGTCTTAAGTATGGTCTTCCATACATACATGGAAGAAAAGAAAAAAAAACATTACTCAATTTAAAAAAGGGATGATGCTTCTAGACTCTAGGGAGTGGGTTCACATCTCTTATCTGTCCTGCCAAAATTAGTGTTTTGAACCAGGAGTGAACTGTAATGTATTGGCAGTTGATGAAGATGGTTTTTGCTTATGAAAGTTTTGCCTCTTTCTGAAAGGTTAGGATAATGTCTGGTGGCAAGAGCATGTAGGAGGAAAAGGTCTCTGCCATGTATGAACTGGTTATCTCATATGTTTCCTTTTAGGGGCTATAGGGTATGAAGTGTGGCCTAAGAAACCTTCAGTGTCTGAAGGGCTTTATCTGTCTTTGAGCTAAAAAAGTCCAGCCCTTTAAAAGTCAAGTCCTCCACCATGAACTGAATCTTCAATAGGAAGCCAGAACTCTGAACCCATAAGGATCTTCCCATCACCACTGCCATAACCATTCATCATGATGCAGTGTTTGCCACATCTAGGGCAGCTTGTAGGCTGGTCCTGGCCAGTAGCTGGCCTTCAGTTACCAGAGAGGAAGATTCTTCGCTCCACACAGGAGGGAGTTTGTCTATGAATCTCAAGAACTTCTTATAATTTAAAAAATACTATTTGGCCAGCAGAGTTTGATAAATCACAATTCTATATTGCAAACTAGCTGACGAGTATGATTTTTTACCAAGTAAATCTCATCTTTTAGGCTCATTTTACTTTGGTGTACTCATATTTGGTTGTCTTTACATTTTATTAATAGCTGTTACCACAAAGGAAATGATACCAGATATGAGTAAAATAATAATCCCCCCTGCAAGGAGCACAGGACCTTTTTCTTCTTCCCTTTTTTTTTTTGCCTGCCTTCCAGCACATATGAGCTGTTGTGACCAGAGTCTGCCAAAGAACCCTTGCAGGGTCCATAACAGCCTTGTTGATTGGAAGGCTATTTTATCTGCAGTAGAAGATTGAAAGGTGTCAAACAGTTTATGAACAGGTTCCTGAATCTCCTCAAGGGTAAGTTGCAAAGAGTCTGATACCCTCTTGATATGGTCCTGAAAGTCTTTAAAGGCATCAAGCTGTGGCCTACTAGAAGGGATCACAGCCTCATCTGGTGATGATGAGGATTTCTGGTGAGGGCCAAGAAGTCAGCAGAGTGAGATGGGGAAACCTGAGTAGATGGTTACTCAAGAGAAGCACTGTAAGTCTGTTGGTGCAGCTGAAGAAACTGATATTGAAGGCCCATGAACTAGTGTGGACATAAGAATACAGGTGCTCAGGACCATGGGTAAAGATGCAGCCAGGACTACAGGAATCAAACTAGTGGAAAATAATGGGGATTCTGATTCTTGTACACTGGAAGATTCCCTGGTGCTCTTTATGCTATTATCACAGTACTGTGCAGCAGAGCAAACAGCAGTTTGTGGGTGGAGAATGATGGCATTGACAGTACCAGAGTCATCAGTACTGGTGATACTGGAGCACAAGATTGGAGCCCAATGGTACTGAGTAAGTAATTCAGGAAGTTGACAGTACCAAGCTCCATGATGTGGAGGGAACTTGAGATGATGCATTACATGTTGGGACTTTTGTGTGCTGCTTCATCACTGCAGATTCAGTACCAAATGGAGTTGAGCTTCAGTAGTAGCCTTATGGGGCCACAAGGACTCTCTTGAGGTAGAATGGTGTGGGGAAGCTCTTCTTTTCTTAGAGGAGACCTTAGCTGGGGATCTGCCTCTCAGTTTCTCCTTGCTATGTACCTTCTTTGCCTGAGATCATGTAGACCCCATCCTGCCTGGAGTACTTTAGATACCGACAGGTCATGTACAGGGGGGTCAAAGACCCCTGGTCTGAAGCCAGTCTCATCAACCCGTCCATTAAAAATATTTGGAGGTGAGCCTGCCTGGATTTTCAAGTCCTTTGTGTAAAGGACTTATATAACTTACATTTACTAGGGATGTGCAACTCCCCCATACAAAATAAATATTTCTTATGCCTGTCATTAACGGCCAAAGTATCCTGACATTAGTGACAATATTCATAACCAGGGGACTGAGAACTAGCCATCTTAGTACCTGGAAGAAAATAATAAGGATTTTCCTGGTAAAAAGGAAACCTACCCTGAAAATACTACACATATGGTGCCAAGTAGCAAACTAACTACAACTGGGGATTAAGATAATATCTACAAGGAATGAAAAGAGAGAACTAGTTGTACATTCAAATGGACAGAGAGCAGCTCCATCTCAAAGCCAGAGGCAGTGAGAAGAACTAAGTCGTGACTGGCCTGCTCCAGCCCTTTATGCCCTAGGTGAAGAGCATGAGGATACTCAAGGCATGTGCTTGGCCCCAACAGATAATGCTGGCCAAAAGTCTCCAGTCTCTGACATGTGCACCAAAAGGAGAATATGTATACAGAAAAGCAATCAAAGGAGAATAAGATTAATATAGTCACCAAAACAATAAATAGGTAACTCTTAAAGTGGAACAACTCTCCTCAAAGCTTTGTACTAACTTCAATCAAACACCCAAGAAAGCAAGGGGGAAAAAATCAAGCAACACACACAATTAGCTATTAAAAGTTACTCATAGGCTTTGGGAAATTTTGCTGAAGCTTAACACTTTAGACATTTTGATGATTAAAGTTCCAATTAAATAAAAATAATTAATGATGGACATACAATGGGGGAAAAAAAACAGCCAAAGACAATGCGGTTTTCTTCAGAGAAACTTCAGCATTAATTAGTGATAATTTGCATATCCCCTTAACACAGATAATATGGGTGCAGGAGGCAACTTCCTCTGAATATCTTTATTTGTACATTAAACACATAGTACTGAATGGATACATATTTTTCATAGTTTCTCTATATCTCTAGTACAAATATAAATTACTATTATTTTTCTTTTCACAATTACCTGGGCATTTTAATTCATCTGTATAATCTCCACAGTCGTTAGATCCATCACATATCCATTCTGGTAGTATACAAAGTGAAGTAGAATTACAACTAATAAACCCTGTAGATTTTACTCCAAGCTTATAGAAATTAGTGCAGTCTGTGTTATCTGGAAAGAGAAAATAAAATACTACACAATCAAATCTATATATTTATAGATTGATCAATCAATCAATGTCTTGATACGCTTTGCAACATGTGTTCCCAGACTTGGCTATATTTTTTATAGGGTATTCAGCTTTCTTGAACATATTAGTATCCAAGATAATAGTTAACTCAAACAAGAGTTAATTGCAGATCAAATGTGGATAACACTTTAGCACTTTAAAGAGAGACAGAGACAAATGTGACAGAAAACTGAATTTCTTACTGCAATTCTTTTCATCTGAACCATCTGCACAATCAATGACCTGGTTGCATTGTGCTGATTTTGCAATGCAAATCCCTTCTGCACAGAGAAATTCTGTTGAAGCACAGGTTGAATCTACAAAGTATATAGTAACAAAAAGAAACAAACAGTTAAATGCAGTTTGCATTGTTTCAAAAGTTTATAAGTAAACCATTAGTTTTAAGTAACCATGCATTTAAAAAAAGGTTAAAGCATGTATCACAAGTAAGACCATTATGTGAAAAGGCCTTAGAAAGAGATTTTTTTTAATTTCTTACATATATATTATCACAACAGTTGAGCATTCCTAACATTTGCTGGAAAAGAAAGAACAGATGCATCAAGCTGTTTTGTTCATTTAATGTGCCAAAGTAAGGTTTTCATTCAAAATGCACATTGTGGTTACAAATGCTCCACTATGAGATGGTGTTCAACATGACAGTTTCTTCAGTACTACAGCTTTTGACATTTTAATATTATAACCAATTACAAATATAAGCTAAAGCTGTATAAATTCTAAAATACTCACAATACTTAATATAAAAATCATAATACTTCGCATTTCTTATAAAGCACCTTTCATGTGAAGATCTTGAGCACTTCATAAACATTTACTTGTTACAACCAGTGAGGTATGTAAATACAACTATTTTTATTTCCATGTTTCAGAAGGGTAAGCCAATCAGTTAAGTGACTTGTCCAAGTCACAGATGGGGCAGGGGAGAAAAGAAAGAGAGGCACTGTACCAACATTTCAAGTATGTCTAAGAAGGAATATCTACACTGCAATAAAACACCCATAGCTGGTATGTGTCAGCTGACTGGGGCCTGTGGGGTTCGGCTTTGGGGGCTATAAAATTGCAGGTCAGATGTTTGGGCTGGAGCCTGTGCTCTGGAACCCTCGGACCCAAGCCCGAACGTCTACATGGCAATTTTATAGCCCCACAGCACAGACCCATAAGCTGTAGTCAGCTGAAACAGACCAGCCATTGATTTTTTATTACAGTGCAGATATTTCTGTAGTGTAAGAGTGCAAGTGGAGGTGGGCACTCTACCTACAACCCACCAGGGTAGGTAGATTTCAACAACAAAAGGTTAGGAACCATAAGCTAATTTCTACAAAAATTCATTACAATACATAACCCCAAAGTAGGAGTAACATCTGTTTCCAGCACATCTAGGACTCAGGCAAGTGTTGAATAATGATAGTAAGATGTTCACTTCACCTTCTGCTTGCTGAGGCTACAGAGTGGAGTTTAAATGTGGTTGACTGTGGCAAGATAATTTTTTCCTTTTAAATATCCTGATCCTTTCTCCTTGGCAACCAAAATCTATGCGGTCCAGGAAACCACAAAAATATTTTCAACAGTGCCTAAAACTATTTTTAAAACTAAAAGGATATAAAAATATCAATGACAGATCAGTAACTTCTTTTTATTTTAAGTGTATTTATCAGTAGGGTGGACAACTTAGTTTGAGTAAATCAAATAATAACTTCCTGAACCTTCAACAACCAAATTGTGTCTAAATTTCAAGGAAGGATGGTTAACTCTTTTCCTTCTCCTCCTGCTCCCCATAATTGTTGCTGGTGGTCTTCTATATAGTTGGGAACTTCCTCAGTACTGACACAAGGCAGGACTAAGAATCCCAGAAAACATCAAATTTTTCAGAACTGGGGCTTCATAGCTATGCTATACAGCCTGGGAAGTATTTACCTGGGAGGCTTTACAGCTCATTTACACAAAATAGTTGCACTAGTTTAACTTAAATTGGTTTAGAAACCAGAGCAATTAAATCAGTGCAACTGTTTATGGACATCAGCTTAAAATCACAACTTGAGTTAAACCAATGCAACGTTGTGTCTAGACCATGCCTCAGAGACATGAAGTTCAATGTGCACAGAAGTTAGTCTAATATCTGCATCTATTTCTAGAGACAGGGTACAAAGCCTTCATCCTCCTAAAGTATCAATCCTTCTATAAAGACTGTTGCTGCTACCATTAGATGGGAGGGAGAAGTCTCCCCATTACAATGGTGGTGGGGAGAGAAGCAGAAAGCCTGGGATAGGTAGCTCATTAAAGGCTTAGCAATTTTAATACACTTCAGATACACATCTGAACTTTGCACCAAACCAGAATTGTGAAACTCTAGAAGTTCATTCAACATTAATAAGGAATCTTGTCAAGAACCATGGGAAGCAGTTTGGTCATTAGATTTAATCTCTGGTGAACAAACCCCTTAGATTCATTTGGAAATATTCACTCTCTTGCTGCCATTCATCCATTAAGCTTGGGATGAAGTGAAAGTCTAGAAACCAGTATTTATTATTCGAAGGAGCCATTGATTTATTTGTGAATGAATCTTGATAGGAAAAAAAAGAAATGAAAAAAGAAACAGCACATTCATTCATTACCTTTGGAAATGTCTTCAATTATTTTATTTCTGCTTGCTATAGGTTTACTAAAATGTTTTAAATGACTGCTCACTAAGAGATAAATCCTGCATTTACACCAAGGGCTTTTCTGCAGCTGAACAGTGCATTTCTGCACTGGATTGGAGAGAATTTGGGAAGACCATACAAGGTGCTCACTTCCCTGACCCTAGAGACCAGCTCTGTCAGGGTGTCAGCATTCTCCTCACTCTCACAACTTCAGAGAGGATACAAGAGGCCCACAGAAAATAATATATTAAAAACAAAACAAAACAAACAAACAAAAAACACCACTCCTTCAGCCTATGGGTTCCACAGTCCTACTCAGTTGTTACCAATGAAAGCAACATTAAACCCTGCATGTCTCACCTATATAAACAGAAACTTTTTTATTTATTTGAACTTTATTACGTCTGCTACAACAAGAAGCTTTTTTTTTTAAATGGCCTATCTATATCTAGATGGATGGATGGATGGAAGCCCTTTGATAGATGGGCTAATTCCTCCCACCCTCCTATACACCACCCACTAACAGCAATCCAGACAATGGGAGAGAGAAAAGGGTTCAGAAAAGCCCTCCTTTTATTAATAGGACAAATCTAGGGGAAGATGTAAACCACTAATTTTGCTATGTTTGGAATATTGTGTTCCTTGGTCCCAGACCCACCAAACCTATGGCTTTTTCCACAGACTATCATATTTAAGACTTTCTAGGGATATGAGGGGAAACCTCTTGGCCCATGTGGAAATCCCTACGTGACTGGCTTCCTTTCCCCATTCTCTGAGCCAGACCAGCTAATCAGAGCTGTTGCCTCGGACAGACACAGCACTCCCTTTCAGGAGCAGACAGGAGAGTTAAAGCAGGGTAGGAGTGAGGAGAGGAGCTGATGGGCCTATACCATTTTCACAAGATGGAGGGGTAGGCCTGCAGAGAAAGATACCTGCAGCTTAGGTCCAGTTCTGCGCTCTCCTCCATCAAGTGAAAACTGTATCAACCTGCTCCTTGCATTCTCCTCTCCAAATCAGCACATTATTCACAGGAGGAGAAGGGCAAGGATAAAGCAGAGTCCAGTATGAGCTACTGTGGTTTTTTTCTATTCCCTCTTCCCTACCTCCTTCCTTTAGGAAAGTTTGTTAGCTCTCCTTCCCCCTCCACCCTCTGCTCCTGCAAGTCCAGGCATGGGGTGAGAGATGCTCAACACACCTCATTACAGCTTCCCCTTTCCTTGACCCAAGCCTGGGAGGGAGGATTAGAAGAGACCCCTACCATAGCTGTAATTCCCCCTAACCTACAGGCAGTGTGCAGGGCACAGAGTGAAACACTGGCGATGGGGGGGGAGGGGGAGAGGTCCGACAAGGTTGAGTAGACCCAGAGTCACACGGCTGGAGGCCTCATGATCCTGCCACACCCTGTGGCAGGAAAGGACAAGAAGACAATCTTCCAAGCGGACTAGAGTGGTTGTGGGGAAGCAGCCAATGAGAGAGGCTGCAGGGAGCAGGCATTCAGGGTCCAGTAGGGTCATATAAGAGGAGCTGCAGAACACAACAGCAGTCAGTTGCTGCCTGGAGCTGGAGAAGAGAAACCTGTGTTCCTGGCTGGCTGAAAGAGCAGCAGGACCATGGACAGCTCAGTGTGGGCAGGGACCAGGGGAGCTAAGAAGGAGTTCCTGGTTTGCTGCTGGGACTGAGTCCAGGACAGTCTGCTGGCAGGGACCAAGAGACCGAAGAAGGAGCTTCTGACTGGCTGCTGGGATTGAGTCCAACACAGCTGTGAGCAGGGACCAGGGGAGCAAAGGACCTCCTGACTGGCTGCTGGGACTGAGTAAGGACTGAGCCCAGGGTGGGCTGCAAGAAGACAGTGTCTCCAGGGAGGAAGCCCTGGTGGTACAGCCCCATACCTGGGCAGGGATAAGTTAAAGATGGTAGACCCCAGAAGGGGTGTATTCTGATTAACATACAGTATGTGAGACTCAGCCGCAGGGCTGAGTCACCGAAAGCTGCCTGAAAAGAGGGGTCACTAGAACTGAAAGATTGCAAACACACTCGACCAGAAGTGTGTACTTGCAAGAGATGGGTGCTGTCCTGTTACAGGGAGTTAGGGAGCAGGGAAAGAGGAGAAGCAAGAGGTCAGTATGGGAGACACAGGAGGATGGAGGGGAGACATACAGAAAAGTATGAGGGCCCTTCCTCCATTGCTATAGGCAAGAAGCACTGGCCCCAGTTAATCAAACCTCTGAACCCCTTACCTCCTTCCACAGAATGAACTGAGTTCTGGCCTCCTTGTGCTACAATGAATAATTTCTCCTTCATTGCTTCCCCATTCTTTTCTGCAGTACCACATTTTATCACTCCCTGCCCCCTTCTCTGTGCCTTTCTCCCCTGCCCCATACATACACCATTCCTTCCTTCCTTCTTTCTGAATTGACATTCATGTAAGTGATTACAAAAATATGCAAATTAATGCGTAACTAATATATAAAAGGTTTTGCTCTGATGGTTCTGGCTAGAGATTTTGTCATAATTATATCTCTTTTGAAACATAACTCAGGATTTGAGTTGGTTATCAACTATTTTATATTCACTAACATTTGTAAAAGGACATTAAAATATTTATAGCATATGTATTTAAAAATATTTTTTCCAATAAGCTTTGCACAGAGCCAAACTGCAACATGGCTGAGAAGAACTGACACTGAACATGGCTAGTGCAACCAGCAGCATTATCTTTTCTCTTCATCTAGTAAAGCTGCCCAGATTCAGAATAGAGTACATGACATACCGACGCCCTGTATAACGAAGATGCCACAACACACCTTGCTGCACAGAAAATCACTGCCACAATTTTTTCTGGACATTCCCACTGCCACAAGCCCTATCCCACAAGTAGGTGGGGCTTTTAGCCACTATCTATTCAACCCTAATAATAGTCACTTAGACTATGACCGGATTAGAGATTTTGGTCATGGTGTAATGCAAGTTAAGTGATTCCCAATTAGTCCAAGTAAACACAATTGTGCATGCAAACCTAGACACTCTAGGATACAACCTTGGTTAAACCTAGGGCTCTCTCATATGTCAATTTTTTGGCTGAGTTCCACTCTTAACATCACTTCTTTTCATCTAATATGATTTATACAGGAGCCATCACTGTGGAACAGCATCTGGATCTCTTGTGAGCAGGTAGGGGAGAGCAGAAAGGAATGGATCTTCACCTACACTTACCCAGGATTATTTCACAGGCGTCAGCAAGCATTGTAATGTTTCTTCTGATATCTCTCTCTCAGTCTAGTGCATGCACAGACATTTGGTTTAGAGCCAAAACACACAAATAAAAACAAATAAAGAGTATAATGCCACCCAAAAATACACATACATTCTAGACATAGATAGATAGAAGCAGCTGGCATTTACCTTTACAGTCCAATTCATCAGAGTTGTCACCACAGTCATTTGTGCCATCACACATTTTGTTGTTTGAAATACAACGGCGATTGTAACAAGGCCTAAAACCTCTCCGACAGCTTCTGTTTTCTGGTAAAGTAAATGTAATAGACTTATATAGAAATTGTACACAAATAATAAATATTTTATTTAAACAAGCAAGCAAACATCCCAGAGACATTTCCTTCAGAAATGTTTACGGTAAGTTATAAAAAAATATGTGAAACTAATAATTTATTGTCCAACTGAAAGAAGTTGATGGACGAACACATAAACCAGTCAAATATTCTAATACCTCTACTTACAGAAAAAAGAATCGTAAAGATTTGTGGTGGGGGAGGGCTAGCTCAGTGGTTTGAGCACTGGCCTACTAAACCCAGGGTTGTAAATTCAATCCTTGAGGGGGCCACTTAGAGATCTGGGGCAAAAAAATCAGTTCTTGGTCCTGCTAGTGAAGGCAGGGGGCTGGACTCAATGACCTTTCAGAGAACTGTAGTGGGGAGATTTTTGTTATACTCTCCACTTATCTTTGTACTTTATAATACTTCCATACTAGTGTTTTCCTATTTTAAATCACTGACAATTTTAATACAATTGTATTTAAAACTGAAAGATAAATCTATATCGCCAGAGTAGGGCTGAGAATAAGTAGGGGAAGATTTTCAGATTTAGGTAAGTAGCTAGGTGGATTTCTTTTTCTTTTTGTTTTAAGACCAGAAATGGATGACATAACATACCTTGGGATTCATTGTACTAAATATAAGCCAATCAATATAAAAACAATTTGAAAGACATTGCATTTAATATGAATAATTATGAAGCCAAATTAAGAAACTGAAGCAACAATGTTTGAGAACACTTACCGCAATAAAATAGTTTTTCATCCGATTTGTCCTTACAATGAGCAACGCCATCACAGGTTAGTTGGTAGTCAATGCATTCACCATTTCCACATTCAAACTCAGAGTAAATGTTGCATGTGGAGTTTTTAGCTAAACACACACAAACAAAATACAAGTGTTCAAAGCATTATTAATAGTTTGCATTGCACAATGAAATTAAGCAACACACAGTTCAAAAGCAAATTACTTCGTGTTTTTTGAAGACTGTGAATAGAAAGGTGTACAACTAGAATCACTGATCTTTCAGACTGGACTTGCTACCTAACCATCCTACAGCTGCTCAACTTTTAAAACCTAACTTACAAAATTAAATGTAAATATACCTGTTGTGTCTATCTTTTAGATTGTAAGCTCATTGGACATTGTAATGAGGTGTATCTGGTCCTTTGAGGCCCCCTGCTGGAAAACTGGAAGTCTTACCATACCCAGCTCTAGGAAAGAGTAGTAGTGGTGTGTTCTCCAGGCTGCCTAGAGAGGCTGTGGGGAAACAGCCAATCAGAGAGAGGCTGCAGGGAGCAGCCAATCAGAGCCCAGCCGGCTCATATAAAAGGAGCTGTTGGATAGCGCAGATTAGTCACTGGCTGGACCCTGGGGAGCAAGGACAGTGCTCCTGGCTAGGTGCAGGGCTTGCACTACCTGGACTGAGCAGTTGTTTGCTGGAGCCAGAGGAGCAAGGAAGGTGTTCCTGGCTGATGACTGGGACTCAAGCAAGACTTCAGCCCTGAGATAAGGGTGCAGCTGAAAGTGCTAGGGCTAAAAAGGGAAGTGGCCCACAGAAACACAGCAGCAAATAGCTAAAGGGAAGCAGCCCATGGCTGCTACTTATAGGGTCCCAGGGTTGGGACCCAGAGCACTGGGTGGGCAACTAAAATGATTAGGGGTTTGGAATGGGTCCCCTATGAGGAGAGATTAAAGAGGCTAGGACTCTTCAGCTTGGAAAAGAGGAGACTAAGGGGGATATGATAGAGGTATATAAAATCATGAGTGGTGTGGAGAAAGTGAATAAGGAAAAGTTATTTACTTGTTCCCATAGTATAAGAACTAGGGGCCACCAAATGAAATTAATGGGCACCAGGTTTAAAACAAATAAAAGGAAGTTTTTCTTCACACAGATGCACAGTCAACCTGTGGAACTCCTTGCCTGAGGAGGTTCTGAAGGCTAGGACTATAACAGGGTATAAAAGAGAACTAGATGAATTCATGAAGGTTAAGTCCATTTATGGCTATTAGCTAGGATGGGTAAGGAATTGTGTCCCTAGCCTCTCTTTGTCAGAGGGTGGAGATGGATGGCAGGAGAGAGATCACTTGATCATTACCTGTTAGGTTCACTCCCTTTGGGGCACCTGGCATTGGCAGACAGGATATTGGGCTGGATGGACCTTTGGTCTGACCCAGTAGGGCCATTTTTATGTTCTTACGTAAGCCCAGAGAAGGGGGCAGAAGACCCCAAAGAGGGTCAGCATTTAATTGAACTGTGTTATCTCCCAAAGAGGATTAAACTGAACTGGAGAGCTGGGGTCAGGAAGGAACACTACAAAGTGAAGAGTCACCAGCGAGTGACCCTGGGGCACTGCTCCGTAATAAAGCAGTACCATTGGAAGATAGCCCATGAGGGGCTGAGGCTAATGGATCAGGGCATTACAGAGGGCACCATGAGGGGCCCCGATGGACTTGTGCCCTGGAAGGGGCCTGTTTTGTTTGTACACCTACAGACTGTATGTGACTCAGTTGGAGGTCCGAATCACTGAAAACCTGCTCGAGAATTTTAACTATCAACAGGGGTCACAGCAAACAGAGCAAAGCTGAGAGACTGCTGGTGCAGACACACCCAGCTGGCAGGGGCACTCACGTGAGGTGAGTGGCCCCATTGCAGACAGAGGTTGTCTTTCTTTTAGGGTATGGTACAGTAATGAGGACAGTGCTGGTGCTAACCAAATAAAAACAAATAATTTTAATTCGTTCCAGATGAGGTAAAACTAACAGAAGACTGTGATAGTTTCCCAAATGTACAGATATGCATCTAGGCAAATTAGAGGCACTGATTTTGCTGAGGTTTCTAATTATTTTTATAACTTCTGGTTTTGGCTCAGTTGTCCTCTCTCCTTTCCCGCACCAGCCCGTCATGAAATATCACATGATGCACATTAATTTCTTAATGGAAGTGTTAAAATGCTTTGTGCCTACTGAGTATTATTAATAATTCAAGATCTCTTCAGTTGAGCACAGCCAAAAACTAGAGAAAAACACCTTTATCACTATGCACCAGATGCTGCAACTAACACTCCCAACGATAATTGATGGCACTACGCAAATGTTTAGTCTGTAAACAAACATACTCTGCAGTGGTCAGGCAGTCAATGTACTACTTCTGCAGCTGAAGTGAAATGATGGCCTGCAAAATCTTTGCAGAAAATCAGTTGTTTATACCATACAGAGTACGTCTATATCTGCCACAAATCAACTACAGAAATGTGAAGTGTGCATGTGTTTTAATCTGTTTTCCAGAGGCAATAATGTACTTATCATTTCAAAGGAAAATGTGTATGTATGTGTAACCTCTCAACTTCTGCTTTCTCCCACATATATTTATTTATCATTAGATTAATTAGCAACAGCAGTTAGGATGGTATTCAGTATTTAAAAAAATAATGTAACTGCTTTTGACCGTCATTATAGCACACTTATTTTATAGGTGTTGGTCTAAATGACTGAACTGTTGCTGAATGATTTTATTAATCCTGGGAGGTAAAGTACAAAAAGCATATTTTGAGGAGGGGAAGGAGTGGGGTGAACTGCTATAGTTCTGGTTCTTTTCAATATCAGTCCCATTGCTCATACTAGAAGAAACAGATCTCTATAGAAGCTGAACCAATCTGATTTGAAAGAATATTTCTATTTAGCTCCAATGTGAAGATAATTATGAAGGAAGAAGAGATTCACTGAAAACATGAATTCTGGATCAGGATAAAATCTGGACTATTCAGGATGGCAGTTTCAGTCAGAAACAACAACAAAAAAACCTTACAGGTATATCAGACATCCAAGTTGAGAAACTCATGACTCCTCCAAAGATTAGTTATGTGCATCTTAAAACACTTCCTATACCTTTCTTCCCCCATTTTTTATTGTTTAGAAACAAATTATTATTATTATTATTTAGGATCCTGGGAATTACCATGCTGAATCAGACTCAGAGCCCATCCAGTTCTGTTCAATATCTTCATCAATGATTTAGATTGGGGTGGACAAACTTTTTGGCCCAAGGGCCACATTGAGGTTGCAAAACTGTGTGGAGGGCTGGGTAGGGAAGGCTGTGACTCCCCAAACAGCCTGGCCTCCACCCCCTATCCACCCTCTCCCACTTCCTGCCCCCTGACTGCCCCCCTCAGAACCTGTGACCCATCCAACCCCCTGCTCCTTGTCCTCTGACTGCCCCCTCCCGGGACCCCCACCACCCCTAACTGCCCCCCCTGGACACCACCCTCTATCCAACCCTCACTGCCCCGTCCCCTGACTGCCCCAACCCCTATCCACACCCCTACCCCGACAGGCCCCTGGTACTCCCACGCCTATCCAACCCCAGATCCCCATCCTCTGTTCTCTATCCATACCCCCACCCCCCGACAGTCCCCCAGGGACTCTCATGCTTATCCAATCCACCCTGTTCCTGGCCCCTGACCACCTCTGCCCCAGAAGCTCCTCCCCATCCAACTACCCCCTGCTCCCTGTCCCCTGACTGCCCCCCAGAATCCCCCACCCCTTATCCAACCCCTTAGCCCCCTTACCATGCTGCTCAGAGCAGCGTGTCTGGCAGCCGTGGCGCACGGCCGGAGCTAGACATGCTGCCGCTCTGCTTGGCAGGAGTGTGCCACTCTGCTGCCCAGAGCCCTGCCCGCACAGTGGCATGGCTGCGGGGGAAGGGAGGCAGCAGGGGAGGGGCCAGGGACTAGCTTCCCTGGCCGGGAGCTCAAGGTCCGGGCAGGCCGGTCCCACAGGCCAGATGTGGCCCACAGGCCATAGTTTCCCCACCTCTGATTTAGATAATGGCATACAGAGTACACTTATAAAGGCTGTGGATGATACCAAGTGGGGAGGGGTTGCAAGTGCTTTTGAGGGATTAAAATTCAAAATGATCTGGACAAACTGGAGAAATGGTCTGAAGTAAATAGGATGGGGGTCATAGTGGACCACAAGCTAAATGAGTCAACAGTGTAATGCTGTTGCAAAAAAAGCAAACATCATTCTGGGATGTATTAGCAGGAGTATTGTAAGCAAGACATGAGAAGTAATTCTTGGGCTCTACTCTGCTCTGATTAAGCCTCAACTGGAGTACTGTTTCCAGTTCTGGGCACCACATTTCAGGAAGATGTGGACAATTTGGGGAAAGTCCAGAGAAGAGCAACAAAAATGATTAAAGATCTAGAAAACATGACCTATGAGGGAAGATTTAAAAAGTTGGGTTTGTTTACTCTGGAAAAGAGAAGACTGAGAGGGGAAATGATAACAGTTTTCAAGTATGTAAAATGTTGTTACAAGGAGGAGGAAGAAAAATTGTTTTTCTTAACCTCTGAGGATGGGACAAGAAGCAATGGGCTTAATTTGCAGCAAGGGAGGTTTAGGTTGGACATTTGGAAAAACGTCTTAACTGTCAGGGTAGTTAAGCACTGGAATAAATTGCCTAGGGAGGTTGTGAATCTCCATCATTGAAGATTTTTAAGAGCAGGTTAGACAAACAGGAATGGTCTAGATATTTAGTCCTGTCATGAGAGCAGAGGACTGGATTAGATGACCTCTCAAGGCTCCTTCCAGTTCTGTGATTCTAATCTATTATCCTGTTTCTGACAGTGTTCAACACCAGATGCTTCAGTGGAAGGTGCAGGAAACACACAGTAAGCAGATGCTGTATAATCTCTCAGTTTAAAATCTCATCCTAATCGCTAATAGCCAGTGATTGGGTTAAACCAAGGGTGGGCAAACTACAGGCTGGGGGCCACATCTGGCCCATCAAATCTTTTAATCAGGCCCTTGAGCTCCAGCCACTCAGCACAGCTCCCGGAAGCAGCAGCATATCCTCCGTCCAGCTCCTATGCATAGGGCAGCCAGGGAGCTGCCCAAGTGCCAACTCTGCAGTTCCCATTTGCTGGGAACCGTGGCCAATGAGAGCTGCAGGGGTGGTGCCTGCGGACAGGAGCAGTGTGTGGAGCCCCCTAGCTGCCCCTCTGCATAGGAGCAGGAGGTGGAACATGCCACTGCTTCCAGGAGCTGCTTGAGGTAAACGCTGCCCAGAGCCTGCACCCATGACCTCCTCCTGTGCAACAACCTCCTGCCCCAGCCTGGAGCCCCCTCTTGCACCCTGAACCCCTAATTTATGGCCCCACTCTGGAACCTGCACCCCCAGCCCAGAGACTGTACCTCTTCTCACATCCCAACCCCCTACTTCAGCCTGGAGCCCCCTCCCAGACCCCAAACCCCTCTGCTCCACCCCCAACCCCCTTCCATACCCTGAACTCTTCATTTCTGGCCCCACCCCAGATCCCGTACCCCCAGCCAGCACCCTCATTCACCCCAACTCCCAATTTCATGAGCATTTATGGCCCGACATACAATTTCCATATCCAGATGTGTCCCTCAGGCCAAAAAGTTTGTCCACCACTAAACCCTGAAGTATTAGGATTTTATCCATTCCAATTTTTTTTCCACTATCTGAAAAAACTCTGGAAATTCTTGTTAGCCATATAAACACCCATTTTTCCTTTGAATCTTACTAAATTTTTGACATCAGTATCTTGTGGAATAAGTTTCACAGTCTAATTATGCACTATGTGAAAAAAGTATTTCCTTTTATCAGTTTTGAATTAGCTACAATTCAATGTAAATGACTGTCCCTTTGTTCTTGTGTTTTGTGTGTGTGTATATGTGTGTGTGAGAGAGTGTGTGTGTGTGTATATGTGTGTGTGTATGTGTGTGTGTGTGTGTGTGTGTGTGTGTGTGTGTGTGAGAGAGAGAGAGAGAGAGAGAGACTAGAAGCTCCTGATCTCCCTTCTTTATATACCTGTATCATGTCCTCTCTTATCTGTCTCCTTTCTAAGTTAAACAATCCCAATATTTTCAGTCTGTCTTCACATGAGAGATTTTCCAGTGATCATTCTCATTACCCTTCTCTGAACCCCCTCTAACTCTGCAATACATTTTATGATATGGGGTGACCAGCAGTTCACACAGTATTCTAGATGGAAACATTGCAACTCATATAATGACACTACAGTGTTTTTGTAAACCTAAAGTTAAGATTGCTTATTTTTCACATAACTTGAGGACCTTGCATGAGGAGGCACAAGGAATATACTGAAGCTGTGGCAATTCAGGATTGTACTGCTTTGGGGGCATATAAATGCCATACCATGCTACAGACTTAATTATATTGTGGAACTTATTGCAAACCAGCTGTATGACCCATTCTCTCTCTCAGTTCTGAACTGTAGGTCATTATCAGTACTTTTAGGGCTACACAGGACATATGCTTCTTTACTTAGTTACTAAAGTCTTAATTAACATTTTCTGGAAATACTGCAAATACAATCTCAATTGATCACTACTGGCATTGATTTCACAGCTAGACTAAAATCTGCTCTCTGTAACAATGTTACAGGTTTAATTAACATCTTTGTTACCACTAAAAATCATCTGTACAACTCATTATATCTCAATTATATAGCCAGTTGGAAGGGATTTTGCAGAAAGGCCTTCAAATCTAATGCACATTAATGGTGTATTACTTTACCACTGCAACTTTTCTTTAGATCAACTGTATCTACTCTGTTATGAAAGAAAAGTTTTAATTTCCATCCTACTACATATTTAAATACAAGCAAAAAGGACTTTTATGTTATTTTAAGGGCCTTTTAATAATAAAATATAAAGGACCAGTTTTAAACCACAGTGTATCACGTGCATGTGCTGGGTATGGGGGGAAAGGATGTGGAGGATCTAGGGCTGGTCTGCAATAATTTATTAATACTGTATGGGACTGGTTATTGAGATAGCTACTGTATAGCTATATTGGGTTACTGGAATGTTTACTGTATGCATATATTGCCTTATTTTAATAACAAGCTGTTAACAAAAAGACAACACAGTTGATCCAGATAAAACACCTCCTGTTAAAGAGATCAAGAGGTTAAGGGACAACACCTGAGCTATTAGATGCAAAGCTATTCCAGGCGCTGGCCAGTTGTTTTGCCAAGGCTGGGAGTCTAAAGATCAAAAGTACAGTAACAGTTAAAGTAGTTCTCCAAAGAGAGGGCAGTTGTCAGGGGCTGTTCATGAGGCACAGGCTGATGCAGATACAGGTCCTGTGGAAAGATCTGAAGCAGCTGAGCCTTCCTACACTTCAGGGGGATGATAAGCATTAGGAAAGATAGAAGTGAACATGGACTGTTTTATAGTTTTAAAATCTTTTTTCTTTACTGCTGTACTGCATTCCTATTAAGATTCAGTAATACTTTGTTTTAAGAGATCTATGTAGTCAAAGGCTCAAGTCCTAATACCTGAGGGGGTGGGGGGTGCACTCAGAGAGACTTGAAAGGGGCTGCTAACTGGGTAACCATGACAAAGGAATCAAATTACAGTAGGGCCAGTTGGAGGATTTCTGGCTAATTCAGACATAAGGAGTGGCATATACTCCACTCCAAATCAGGAGGGCTGCCCAGAGAATTCAGGGGGCCTGGGGCAAAGCAATTTCGGGGGCCCCTTCCATTAAAAAAAGTTGCAATACTATAGATTACTGTATTCTCGTGAGGGGCCCTGCGAGGCCTGCGGCAAATTGTCCCACTTGCCACCCCTTCTGGGCAGCCCTGCAAATCAGACCAGTTTTGCTTGCTGATGGGGTTGGGTGGAAGAGGGGGCAGAGGCATGTCAGTGCTCCACATTCTGAATGTGACTAAGTCCTCTAAGCAGGGACGCAAGATGTCCCCTCTCCCAGCCTGCACAAGACCAAGAACATTAGGTGTGTGGGTGGGGTAAGGGCAAGACAATTATACTACCCACTCTCAAAATCAAACATCAGAACAAGATTAATGCAAAGGGTGCACATGCTGCATCCTTTCAAATCACAGTACAGGGATAGGCAACCTATGACACGCGTGCCAAAGGCAGCTTGCGAGCTGATTTTCAGTGGCACTCACACTGCCCATGTCCTGGCCACCAGAACTGGGGGCTCTGCATTTTAATTTAATTTTAAATGAAGCTTCTTAAACATTTTAAAAACCTTATGTACTTTACATACAACAATAGCTTAGTTATATATTATAGACTTATAGAAAGAGACCCTCTAAAATGTTAAAATGTATTACTCGCAAGTGAAACCTTAAATTAGAGTGACACCACTTCTGAAAGGTTGCCGACCCCTGCACTAGCAGCTACTTCTCCCCACATGCACACCAATTCAGCACCAGATACAATATGGCCAATAATAGCCACAATGGATCTCCAGTGATTCTTCAACTACTTTATAAAAGGTTTAGCTCTCTCTCCTCTTCCTCACACTATTTTGTGTCACGGGGTGTCCAGTAGAGAACTAGAAAGATGTCTGTGGACAATGGCTTTGGAATAACTGATTTATAACACCTTTCATCCTAAGGGGTGCTGAACACAGTACAAACTTATGTATACAAATTTATATACAACTATATTCAATAATAATTTAAGCAACACCTGGGCATGTTGGAATCTGACAATTATAACGCTACACATTTTAGGACAGGAAGTGAATACTATATCCAACTGACGGAAAAAAAATACACCAGAGAATTGAAATAGACTATAATTAGTCAAGCTGGAATTTGGCCAGGACACTAAGGTTAACATCCTTACTCTTACAAAATGTTGCATGGGATCTTTATTGGATAGAAATGTCAAAACCTTAGTTGTACATTCAAAAGATGTCATCTCCATTAACACAGTTCCTTCTAAAATCATTCTGGGGCATTGCTTAAGACTGAGAGAGAAGAAAGACACTTACTGAAGCACCAACGTTACTTCCGACAATAAATATAAGCTGTAGAGGTCTCAAATCCAAGTAATGGGTTGGCCCAAACCAATTTTATTTGTGAGATCTGACAGGACCACACCATGGGGGATCACGACATCGACTAATATTACTTACTCACACATCTGTTGTCATCTATCAGCATTCGATCCCCCCTACATGAACAGTTCACTCGACCATCAGGAGTCAAAAGGCACAAGTCATGACAGCCTCCATTCATTTGTGCACAGGGAGACAGTTCACCTGAAAAATAAAGAACTTTTGTATTATCAAGTTAATAAAAACAGGCCATCTTCTATTAACTTTGTGGTATCTGCTTCAATGCTTCGTATTATTTGAAAGATCAGACTTCAATGCAGTTCAGTCTCCTGGTAAATGTGTTATGGGTCACTGATACATTGACAGATTTCAAATAAAAGTCTCTATATATGCCAGTTAGGTAGGAATGCCACGATGCCAGAGAGGTTACTGTATTAAATAAGATGGAGCTACTTTTAGCAGAGGTGTAACATGATTAAATGAAACATCAAAAATGACAAATATTTACAAAGAATCTACTAAATACTTTTCCATTTCTGAATGCTCAAGCCAGAAAAATATACACAGTATTCCAAGAAAATTTTATTTCTTTGGAAAAGGAGTGTTCTCTATCTTTTAGTTAATATTCCACATAATGAAAAGAAGAGGTTATGAAATGCCATAACATATAATTTGATGAAAGCTAATCTAAATTTCTGAAAGCAACTATATATAATTAAGAACCCATTATAGTTTGTTTTGTAACTCACAATTGTTAGTATCATTGGCAACAGCAATGATGCCCATTGGCTGATGTGGTATATCAGATCGAAGAACTTTTGTATCTCCTCCTGTATATTTATTGGAGCGAAGAATAGATCGTCTCACCCAGTCTGACCAAAAGATATAGTCATTATATACAGCCAGGCTGAGAAAAGTGCCTGGTCCAGACTTGACAATTACCTGAAGTACAGAAATACATAAGAAAAGCATTTAGATGGCAATCCGATGTAGATTTATTTACTTATTCAACCAACCTGTATTTTAATAATAACTGAGGGAAAGGAGACCAAGGCAGAGAATATCAGTAGACATTAAGGAAAGCAAGGCTAATTGGGAGACCTCAGTTAGAAGTTAGAACATATTATTTGAATAAAGAATGAGTGAGTGAGTGTTGCCTGGTGCTTTGAGTAGGGGATTAACACAGGCTTTGCACTGACTCACTGTGTCTCTTTGGACAAATCACCTGTACCTCAGTTTACCAGTATCATAAAACAGAAATAATACTACTTATCTACAGTAATTTACAAGGGTGTTGTGAGGTTTCACTTATCATTTATTTATTACTACAAAAGTTTTAAAATGCAATTACAGCTGCCCATATGGTGCTTTGCGTGCCTATTGCATAAAATAAAAAACACAGCATAAAAATATCCACCTTAGCTGCCTTATCAAAAAGGGGACAAAATGATTCTGCAGCATGCCTGGAAGGCTAACAAATCTGATTTCTGGCTAATCAAGGTGGGGAGTACGTTTCAAATTGAAGACTGCTCCCTGAGATCATTCTGTCAGGAGCTCCTTCTCATTTATATTCAGGGAGATGCAGGCCAAGTTAATGAATGTTCGTAAAGTGTTTTGAGATTCCCAGATGAAAGAGGTCATATAAATGCAACTGAATATTACTAAATTACATTCCACTGTTCAAAACTTAGAGTTATTTAAAATATGGATTGTGGTTCACTATATAGTATATTGTCAAAGACTTTGAAAAAGTGGAAATATTATTCCCACAGATATAGTTTCTGTTTTTCATCTCATTCCAGATGATGACTTTCCTAAAAAATAATAGAAAGACATGGGCCACTGCTTATTTGACAACACAGACACCAGTGGAGAATATAAACAATGCAGTAAATATTAATTAAGAGAATTTTATTTTCCTTATCGCTCAGAAACTCTACTAGATTAAATTCTAGACTGAAGAACTAACCCCAAATTACATTATTTTCTCTGAGTGAACAATTACGGATTTTTAACTTTTAATGCTGCTATAGGATAAAATGGAAAAAGAAATATAATTTTATTTCAGAAAAAATACATCTGTGCTTTGCTCTAGTCACTTATAGAATGATGTATATATGAAAAGTATGTAACAAGAAGAATAAAATCTTATAGAATGATTGTTTAATAACAAAACCCTCCCTGCCTCTGAGGTGTAATATTTTTAATTCCTCAGTAATTCATATAATACCTAGGAAAAGCTTTGGACACAAGACAGATCTTCCAGAGTTCCCTAAAAGTCAAAGGAATTAAGCGCTATCAGATCCTGGGTGCAGGGATAAAATGCGTTCCAGAGACAAAGATTCCTTCCTGAAAATGCACCCCCAGCAGTCCCTCCTATTTCAGTGGAAGAGTGGTTAACTCAAGTGCCTCAATCGACCTAACCGTTGTAGTGTCGCAGCAGAAGGGTAGCTCCAAACCAAACTTCTGGGAAATCCCTATTGATTTATTTTATTTAATCCCCAATTGCACAATCTTTACAAAACTGACAGCCATACTGACAACTTGGTTGAAGCCAACAGGCCATATTTACAGAAATTTACAATAATTTTCTAGCAACTTGTATTCCTCATTGGTCATTTACAGTAAAACAGACTATGAATACTTTTTAAAATATATGTTTTAATGACCATAAATCATGTTTTCTTGCTTATTCTTCCTTCCCCACATTTCCTATTTCCTTCTCTCTCCTTTACTTCTCTCACACCATTTCTTTTTTCCCCCTCTTTTATTCTCCATTAGATTTTTTCTTCTTCCTATTTCCCCTATCATGTTTCCTCTGTAAACTAACACCTCCTCTTGTCCTCTATGTTCTTCAATCCCTTCCCATACATTCTGTCTTCTCCTATCTCCCTCCAACCTCCATTCTTGAATCTTTCTTTTCTATCTTCCTCCTCAACACACTCATTGTTATCTCTCTTTGGCTCTCAATTTCCAAAGTACTCTCTCTTCCCCAATCACCCTGTTTCTCCCACCCTTTTCTTGTTTCTCCACTCCTTTCCAACAGTGTTTCTCCTCAAGGCTCAGGCTAATCATGTGTCTGAAAATGGAGTCCCTCTCTCTTGACGGCCAACTGTAACCATCCCTAGTGTGCTTTACTATGGAAGTTACTGATGCATACACTAAACATTAACTCCATCCTGAAGTTGTCTTTTGTCTAAAAATAAACTACTGATCAAACACTTCAGTTATTAGCAAAATAAAGTCAAACCTCGATCAGCATTACTTCAGTAATGATCAGTTCTACTACTCTCTCCTCAAAATCTGAAAATTGTGTGTATTTTAATCACTAACAACAACCTATACAATACATGTACCCATGCCATTTACAATAAAACTTCTATTAACTTCATGTTGTTTAAAATTTACATTTTATATTTTTCTCTAAAACAATCTCAAAAAGGTGAAGTACTAAACACAACTCTGAACAGTTTGTTTTTATTTTAAGAAGCTATATTGATACTATGTATACTACAAACTAATGGATTAATCAGTATTGGCAATATCTATTATATGTCTCCCCACATTCTTCATATCATCCCACTTATATGTTGTTCTTTACATACCAATACAAATTTATTTATGTTTTTAATTTACTTACACAGATATAACTACCTTCAGAGAATGTTAAAAAGCCAAATCACTCAAACTAGGAAAAAAATAGAATTAAGGTTGCTAATGCTTAAATCACTTCCCTTGCTTGAATGCATTATGATATAGTCTTTAATAACATTATCACATACTATTTTTTCACTGGAATAGGTAGCTACGGACCAATCCTATACATTTACACAATGAAGTTTTACTGACTTCAGTGGAACTGTTCACAATGCTTTAATTTAACCATGTGTTGAAATCATCCAGATTCTCCTCAAAAAACCACAAAAGTGAGATCCACAGAATTGATGTCAGCAGAGCTATGACAATTTACACCTGCTGAAGATCTGCCACATAAATTATATACACATACGTTAGGATATGCCTGTTGAATGCAAGTAGGTTACAAACAACACTCTGAAGGATCAAGGATGTAAAGTGGCCAAAAGGCGAACAGATGTCTTACAAAAAAGATAGCCAGGGATACACATGGGATTAGGTTTGATATTTAACAGGCAATTATAGGAAGATAGTACTAAGTAGCTATGGCTTTCTTTAATCTTCATTTCATAATAATAAAATTATATATATATATATATTATTATGAAATGATGATTATCCAGAGTGACATAGTTAATTTATTTTTTAACTGGGAAACAAGAAAGATTTTTGCATTTTCATAGTCAAAAACTATACAATACTTTTTGGTGGTCTTTACTTAACCCAAATGTAAGCTAACATACTTCATTACTTGTAAAGAGAATAAGATAAAATAATATAATGAAGAAGACCAAGACTGAAACTGTATACAATCCCAAAATGATAATTCTCATTTTATGAACTAAACAGCTTACCTGTAGAACTGATTACATATGGAGTAGTACAGTATTACTGTACAGAAGTACAGTGCTTCTGATTCTCATCACCCTTACAGAAACCTATACAATGTTGTAACTCCATGGAATTCACTGATATTACTCCTTATTTATACTGGTGTAAGTGAAATCCCCTTGTTCTACGTGGGGCCCCAGCACTCATTTACTGCACACTATTCAAAGTCTGCCCTGAAGAAAGAGTAATTAAATTCCTCATGGGCTTCTCTATGGTGTTCATCACAATAGTATCTAAGTGCTTCACAAAGATTAATAAACTTATTTTTACAATAACCCTGTGATGTTAGGGAATATTATCCACATTTTAAAGATGGGGAACTAAGGCACAGAGATTAAGTCGAAAGTATCCACTAATTTTGAGTGGCTAATCTGAGATGCCTAGGAGTTGATATTTTTCAGAGTGCTTAGCATTGTATAGCACTTTATATGTTGAAAGCACAACTGCCATTGACTTCAGCTGCAACAATGAGTGCTCAGCACCAGGGCTGGCTCCAGGGGTTTTGCAGCCCCAAGCAGCAAAAAAAAAAAAAAAAAAAAAAAAAAAAAGCTGCAATCGGGATCTGCGGCAATTCGGCGGCTGGTCCTTTGCTCTGAGCGGGAGTGAGGGACCCTCTGCTGAATTGCCGCCGAATACCTGAACGTGCTGCCCCGTTCTGGAGTGGCCGCCCCAAGCACCTGATTGCTAAGCTGGTGCCTGGAGCTGGCCCTGTAAATCAGACCCCAAAGTATCAAGTTAGGAACCCAGAAAATAAGGAACACACATTTACACACATTTAATGAACACCTGTGAAAAATCTGGTGTAAGTAATTTGCCTAGCATCACATACAGACACTGGGGAAGAGGCAGAAATAGAATCCAATTATCTAGGGCAGCATTTAATCGCCTTAATCATGAGACAATCCTTTCTCTTCCTGCAATCCCCTGCCTCATTCATTACACACCTTCCAACTTTTTCATCAGATGAAGCAGGGGTCCTGCAGACAACAGCTTCCTTTACTTTAAAGGTGAATCTCTCACGGGAAAACTCAGTTTTGTCTCTGCTATGTCTACTTATGTGATGCTGGACTGGGAGAGAGGCATGTTGGAATGGACAGGGCAGGAGGAGTCATTCTTAGGGGGAATAGGTAGAAGAGCCTATGCCCATTAAAGTGCATAGTGCACCAGAGCCTGCAGCCAAAGATTCCTGAGCATCATTCTGCTGTCAGCAAAGATCTGTGAAACCCAATGGGAAAGTGTCCCATACCCTCCTGTACTGTTCCACATACAGGATGACAACCTACCACTGCTATCACTTACTCTCTTAGCTCAAGCAGCAGAGAGATCTGTGCGGTGGATCTCAAGGTTCCACCCTGCTGATGAACCATGGGAGGGAGTCAATGTGGTGTCATGTGATGGAATGTCTATTACTTCAGTTTGCTTTTCAAAAAAACCTAGGAGGAGATTACACACATACAAACTACAGTTCTCAAGCAACTTTAATCCAGCCTCCTTGTGCATATGCATTATGATCCAGTGACACATCACAATGATCCAGTGACACTGAACTGACAGAGTTCCCAGGGGAGTTGTTCAATGCACTTATTATTGTGACCAATGATGAGGGAACAAAACTCTTTTCAGAATGTTGGCTCTGTTTGTCCACCAAATCAAAGATTCTACAATGTTCTGTAGTATGCTGATTAGCATGTGAAGATTATGCAGGTTAGGTTTGAGCCAACCAATGTTAAACCAACCAAAGTAGCATTGGCCTCCTTCTGAGATGAGGAAATGGAGTGATACATTCACTCCCATGAGACCCATTAGATCGAAAAATAATATTAATTTATGTGTTTAATAAGGATTAATCTCCAAAATATATTACACTGTGTTCAGAAATCTTTCCTCTGGAAGGAAATCCCTTCCTGCTTCTAAGTCCAGTACCAATCCTATAAAGAAGATTATTTAAATTGGGCAGATATTTGATTTCTTGACATTTAGAAGAAGTCCTACATCTATTAGCAGGGAAGTTATAAACTGAATGTGAGTCAACATATCCTCATGTGAGGTTGACTTCAGCAGCCAGTTGTCTAAGTATGGGTAAACAACAATACTGTGTTTTCTGAGATGTGCCACTTCCACAGAAAGGCACTTTGTAAAGACACTTTGTGCTGTAGAAAGCCCAAATAGTAGGCACTTGTATTGAAAATGTCTCTATCTCACCATGAAAACAGATACTTTGGATGATTTGGCCAAGTAGAAATATGTATCCTTTAAATCAAGAGTTGAGAACCAATCCATGCTTGTGATGAGGGAATGATGGAGGCTAGAATTAATATTCAAAACTGAAACTTCCAGATAAATATCTTCATCTTTCTTAAATCTAAAATTGGATGGACCCCCATCTTCCCATATTTTTTCTATTTCAGGATATATCTTTAATAAAAGCCTTGACCCCATAAATATTCAGGAACTTCCTTTGGAGCCCCTTTTAGAAGCAATTTCTGGCCTTATGTCAGAAGAACACCTTCATGAGATTGTTCCCTGAAATGGGAAGGGTAGGAAGTAGTGTTTGGAACTGTATTGTATCACACTTTTCCATTATTTCTAGGATCCATTTGTCTGATGTTACAAGACGGCTGACAAAATAGGGAAGCCTGTCTCCAAACAACAGATAGGAAGGAATTTTGCAAGCTGGTCCAAAACTCTGGAGCCACATGTCAAATTTGAAGCCATGAATTCAAACAAGAAGATGAGAACACAGATTGTTTGGAATTCAGTCTGCTACAAATATTGATACTGAGAATAAGTTGGCTGTTGGTGTTGTAGTTGCTGCCAACTATGAGCCAAGAAATATGATACAGTGGATAAAATTGCCTCTGCTAGCAAAAAGAAGAAGTAGGTCATCTCATTTTAGAAGAAAAATATAAATCAAGTGATCAAGCTGTAGATCTGGTCCCCTTTAATTTCTCAGAAGAATCATCTGTTTTGTTACTAACCAAACCATTGCCCTGAAAACAGAGTTCCTCAGCTTTAAACCTAGCATTCACAGCCAACAAAGAAGACCTTAATCATGCATGTCTTCTAAGGATGACAACAGATGCCCTGGCCATTGAGTCAGAAGCATCAAAAGAAGCCCCAAGGTCATGTTTTGCCATGTTCTGACTTTCTGTGAGGACTGAATTGGCAAGTCTCCTCTGACCATCCTATAAGTCTTAAACAAATGTAGCCATCCCCCCACCAACCCCAGATGAAACTGGTATCAGGACAATACAGCTAGTAACTGGCTGCTTTAATACCCCATGACAAAAAAGAGAAAGTATTCCTCCAATGGGAATCCAGCTTCTTCCCTTATCTACCAGCTGGAGTAGAATGGGTTTGACCATATCGAGATCTGTTACTTACTGCTGCATCCACCAAAGAATGAGGTGGGGCAGTATGAAAATATGACAACACTTCATGGGGGAGCTGATATAGTTTTTCTATTTTCTTAGAGATGAAGGCAGGATGCAGGAGAAATGCAAACTGCTTTAGCATGTTGCAAAAGTCCATCCCAAATAGGTAAAGATAAAGAGTCCTACTTCTTCAACAATCTCCTAAGATGTCAAAAACTGGATGCGATGTTTCTTCTAAAGCAACAGAAGGTACGTTCAAAGTAGATGCCATTCGATCCACCAACTCACAGAATTGTAATGCATCCTTTGAAAAGATAAAGCAGAAATAATGCCTACGTTTTCATCAGGAGGCAACTCTGGCTCCGGTTCTGAATCCATCTGTTGTTGTTTCAAGAGAGAAAACAATTCCTCTTCTTCCTCAGCAAATGTATCAGGTAATATGGGATGGGCTGCAGACAGAACCAGAGGCAATCAGAATTGAAGAGACCATTGCAACCAGATCCTTCATAGCTTGAACCTCACCATCCAGTCAATTGGCTGTGGACAACTGAAAAATTCTTGAGGCAGGGTCCAGTAAGTCTCCCCAATAGTTAGGATCTGGAAACATGTGCATAGGATTGGGAGGAACAAACTCTCCATAAGGCTGCATCACTATAATTTACATCGACTTAACTATGCAGTGTAGACATAGCCTTAGTGAGTATCTCAGCCAAACCTGAATGGAATTTCATAGGGGAAAGAAAAGCTACCTCTCTCGCCTCAGGGCTCTCTCTCTGCAAAGGCATACTGCAAACAACAGAGGTGGAAGAGCTTCTAAAACAAATAATAAAGATTGCAGAATCTTTTAAAATGGAAAGTGTAAGGAAATCTACATACAGACATCACTTAGCTGCTCTCTCTAAAACAACGTATCTAATTAAACCATTTAGCAAATAATTGAATGTTATTGTTAAATGTCATGCCTACCCTTCATTTTCATATCATTATAATTTTCTTATTATCTATATTACTTTTCTTCTCTTTTTGGAGGGCTTTTGATACTCATGTAAAATAATTTCTAATTTAAAAATTGTATCTCTTAGGAACTATTTGCAGAATCACAGCAGTTAGATATGAAAAAGGCATTTAGCTCATCCAATCTATCAATCATTAAAATTTCCCATAAAGTAAAATTAATTATGGACAAGATAACGCATTTGCTATCTTAATTATACATGTGGGGCTGTACTTTGAGTGAGTTACCAAGTGATAGGGCCCTCACCCATCACATCTGTGTTTTTAAGAATTATGGTTATGATAGGTATGCAACAATGTAAGCGCTCATAACAATAAACTGTAAGTATGATGTGTTTGGTTCACTTCTGAAAAATATCTAACTCAAAGTGCTGTGAGTGTCAATAAGTTATTAAATTCTTATCTGTGAATGAAAGAAACACCATCACTTTCCATCTATTAGGTATTGTGTTTATCTGGTGAAGATTCATTTCAGTTAATTAAAGCTGAATCATTAACCTTTACAATTTTGGCAGGTGTCAGAAAGGATAACAAAGAAATAACGACAGTTGTTCAAGAACATGTTCAGAGCTGCATTTACTGCAAGCAGCACAGTATAAAAATAGCTAATATTTTATAAATGTGTTTAAAAAAAGGAAGTGAAATAATTTGAACAGCAGCAGTTTCCAGTATAATCTAGACATACCCGAGTTATGTTATGAAGCTCTATAATTAAGGGTAGGTTAAGTTTTGCAGTTAAAGGATGGATTCAACCTGTTTGTTATCTATGAAAAATACAATGTATTTTCCAGAAAATTATGCTATTGATTCTGGGTATGGAATGAATTTTTGATCATTTACAAGTAACTCTATTAAGTTTACGAGTTTACTTTAAATAAATAACTTTAAAATGAGTCCTTTAAAAAAAAATTACAGGACATTTATTTGCCCCTAATGATCTCAATAACTGAATAATACATCTCTTCAAACTTCTTATATAGTTAAAACCAGGGCCAGCTCCAGGCACCAGGCAGGTGCTTGGGGCGGCCACTCCGGAGCGGGGCAGCACTTTCAAGTATTCGGCAGCAATTCGGGGGAGGGTCCCTCACTCCTGCTCGGAGCGTAGGACCTCCCGCTGAATTGCCGCAGATCGCGGCTTTTTTTTTTTTTTTACTGCTTGGGGGCGGCAAAACCCCTGGAGCTGGCCCTGGTTAAAACTCACTGAAATCGTCTGCAGAGGCTCTATTTGAAGTTTTATTATTTTTATTTTCCTTGTTGTTCTTTCATAACTGAAAGTTGCTCCTTCAGAATAGACTAAAGAATAATGCTCTACTACAGAGAATTCCACAAAGCACTTTCAAACTGAGTATTTTTCTCAACAGGACTGAAGCTACAGGTTACCCTTAGCAAAGATGTCTCCATTCCTCTCACTGATCTTCTCTGCTTCCTAACAGCATAGAGGGGTATCATCTTAGTTGAGGGTGGCCTGGCTTCATGCTCATTTGGAACAATGTAAAAGAGTGGCTCTTTTGAAGGAGGCTACTTAATGGAAGCAGGCCCATAGCTTAAGACTGCTGAGAACTATGGGACATGGTGACTATTGTCAATAAGTTTCATGAGTTTCTCAAAGATGAAGGTTTTATGTAGCAGCCTCCCCTGAGAGAAAGACTTTCAGTCATGAAAAATAATAGCAAAAATGACCATTAATCCTAAATATTTATTTTAAAAACTGCTTGTTGCACTGTATTTATTCAACAGAGGGGACAGGAGGGAAAGAGAAACTGGAATGTGTGCATTCAGGGGAATGTTGAGGGGGTTTAAGAGGCAAGAGAAATCTGGAGGATAGGAAGGAAGGGGAAACTGGTTTGTATTCTCAGGCTGCCCTTCATTCTACTCTGGTGAAATGAAGCCATAACCTAGCTGAACTGGCCAGTATGCTCTGGCTGCTTTATGCTGTTCCAAAGTGGCATAAAACAGCCAGAGCACTTCATGCCATGCTCCTTCCTGCATTATGTGCATACCTACACAAGAGTTATTGTTGCTTCTAAAAATATGTCAGTTCTCACTTGATTTCCGCATTCCATCCAATGGAATGAGTTTGTATAGATTAAGGACAGAGGAGTCCACAGAGGCTTGGTTCCAGAGCAGTGTAAGCAGTTATAGGAGATAACTATAACAGCACAGCAGCCAACCCACTGCACCTTCATTTAATGGCAGACACTTCATAGGAGAATTCAAGGAAAACTCTGCAAAGTTCACTTCATAGAGTTCCTTGGGTCCTTTTGTTCCCTCTCCTTCAGGGTTTTACTGTGAAAACATACAATACATACTTTTGGTAAACGGTTCAATACCAAAAATACTACTGTAGAGAAGTTACCAAGAGATTTGCAAATTAAAATAAATAATCTTTGTAACCCACATATTAGTAAATTCTCTTTCTTCCATTTAGACCTTGAACATTCCTAGATTTCAACCTTTAACCTTTGGTGGATTTAATGTAATTTTAGGGAGTTAGACCCCCAATCCTGCACTGGGATAGATGTAAGTGCAGGAGTCCAGATCACAATTCAGGATCACGTTTCATTTTCTGAACACACTTTTTTTTCCCCTTTAAAAGTAAGATAGGTGGGATAGTCAATACTAAGTCAATAGAACACAACAATATGCTGTGTTTTGCTTGTCTCACTCAATGTGCTGATGTGTGTAGAGGAAGGCAGAGGTTTGTATCACAAATATTCCTTTGTAACTACATTGACAGAGGCGATATCAGGTTGGGGAAATGCGGGGTCATGCCCCTTCTCCATATTTCTGCCTTCCGTTTAGCAAAGCTAAATGTTCCAAGGGGACCCATCCAGAGGGGCTGCTGCAGACTCTGCCTCACAGGGCAGTGGGGGTGCGAAAGGCCTCGGGCCACCTCTCACAGGTCCGCCCAGCAGCGAGGAGGCAGCAGCTCCCCCTGGCTGCGGCACTCACTGCTACATGGGGCTGCTTCTCCTTCCCTGCTGCTCGAGTCCTAACAGTTCCCACTGCCTACTTTGCAGACCATCCTGAGGTGAACACCCCATGCCTTCTCAGGGCAGAGGCTGCTCACCCACTCCTACAGCAGGGGCTGTGCCCAGGAAACTGCTCCCCTAACACTGCAGCATTAACTATAAGCTCTTTGAAACTTTTACTTGCTCTTGTTTATACAATCCTAGCACAATAGGACTCTTATTCTGATTGAGGCCCCTGGATATTACTCGAGTGCAATTAATAAACATTAATAAGGAAATGTATACAAAGTGTGAACTGTGGCTTCCCACCCATACATATAAATCAAATAGCTAGGTAAGCAAATGAAGCACAAATAAGCAATTAAAAAAAGAAATTACCTTTAAAAAAAGATTTCAAAATTCCAAGGGCCTGAACAAGGTACAATTCAACACTGGGAACAGTGGCAAAATCTGGCCCAAAGGGATCATTTTAGAACATGAATTAAAAACATTTGTTTTCCAAATGACACAGCTATCATTTGTTATTTGCAATTTTTATCTTCTGAGAGGGGAAAATGTCCAATGTTATTTCTGTACTGATTATTTCAGTTTTTACATTTAAATGATGCAGCATATTGTGACAAGCACTATTTTATCATTTTTACTGCAATAAACAAAGCATTAATAACTTTTTTCAAAATATATTTTAACAATTAATTTAAGACATCTTGAAATATCCCTTACAGTAATAGGCATATTGTGTTCTTTTGCTCCGAGCTCTTATCTTTTTCTGCAGATTATTTTAGTTTAACTGTCAGTGGAGAACAATAGTGTTGTCATGTCCATCCAGAGATGAAGTCTTTTAAGAAATAGCTAAGATTAGCCCTTTTAAAAACGCATATGATATTTTTGCAAAGAAATCCACATGTACAAAAAAAAAAGTCTAAAATATACATGGCCTGAGAGCCAGGAGCTGCTGTTTTCTAATCCCAGATCTGACACCGATAGGCAGTCTGAAAAATGTGGATAATAATGACCTTCCTTCCGAGGTATAGCTACTCTTTACCCAGTTTTACTAAACATTTTCTTCTGTTTTAAAATATATTATTGGTAGAATCTTTCAAAACAGAAGAAACTTCTCTACAATCACAGTAAACTATCTATTTGAGCAATTATACAAAGGTCTATCGCACATCCATTGTGGAGGAACATAAAAGTGAACACATTTTTTATCTAGGAATTCCTAGACCTGTGACTGACTCTTATTACACCAATCTCAGTCATTTTACTGGTGCCTTGCACTTCCCCGTCTGTTTGGTGAAACCACTTGACCATTGTCATATGCTTAAGACCAAATACAGCAAATAAATCAGTTCAGGAAACGCCCCCATGCCTGCACAGAGCCAGACTGAAATCAATAAGGGTCCACACATGAGGTGTCAGTGAGATAGTCCCAAAGAGTGTACAAACTTTAGCAAATCAAGTCCTCAGTCCCTGATTGAGGCCTTTAGGGACTAAAGCAATACAAATAAACAAATTATTCAAAAGCACCAGTCAGCAACATATTGCTGTGTCATTAAAGGCCCCCAAACAATGATTAGTGTCCCATTGTACTTGTCACTGTACAAGAAAACAACACAACAACCTTCCTGTGCCCTAGAGAACCCATAATCTAATATTGTACACTGTACAAAATATGTGAATAAATAGATGAATGAAGGGTGAGGATATGATTGAGGCAGCAGTAGAGCTCAGAACATTTCTTACTCATTTAATTTCCTTGCTTCTTTCACTCTGTCCCACCCTTCTGTAATACATGGGATGTGCCTCCTCTCTGCAGATACTGGAGGTGGTTCAGTGCTGTTGCTAGGCACTTGGCCAGGCCTCCTTGTGTACCCTGCCAGAACACTCATTCAATGCTATATAAAAATAACTCTCAACAGGACATTATTAAAGCAGCAACTAACTAAATAATTACGCAACTGCATGTAAAACTGCTCCTACCACCTCAATTATTGACTGAGAAATAAAAACAAAATAAATTTCCCTTGCTTAATAACATCATCCTCGGGTAGTAGACTTTTCGGAGCCGTTGCTATCAGAAGAGAAGTCACCTAATAAATATTGCACTCTGCAGCCCTGCATCTCCCACAGTTCTGAGGCACATCGGAAGTAGTGAGTAATGTAATCAGATAGGGAGGGAAGAAGAAAAAAATAAAACACAAAATGTATCCTATCAGAAATTTATTTTGGGACTACCTCATTCAGTACCTTCTTACCTAATGTAGGGAGGCGCCCTGGCCGCCCGCCATGCCTGAGAAGGACGAGCCAGACCAGGCGCCAGAGTGGGCGGAGCCACCGCCACCTGTCCCCGCCCCCCAGAAGTCAAGGGGCGGGACAGGAAGTATAAAAGCCCGGCCCCAGTGCTCAGTTACGGGAAGGCTGCCGGAGAGGACAGACGCCGGTGCTCAGGCTCCCGCTGGGCCCAGCCTTCCCTGTGCCCGGTATCCAGAGGAGCGCTGGCCTGACCTTCCCCGGGCCCGGTACCCAGAGGAGCTGCCGGAACTCCCCTATGCCCGGTATCCAGAGGAGCTGCCTGAGCGTCCCCTACGCCCGGTATCCGGAGGAGTCGCCTGAGCTCCCCTCCGCCCAGTATCCGGAGTCGTCGCCTGAGCTCCCCTCCGCCCGGTATCCTGAAGAGCCCATGGTCTGGGACCCACTGGATGACGCCTGCGAGAGACAAGTACCTAGGGAGGGGGAGATTGGAAGTGGCCCGGGGGTAGCCGACCCCAGTCTGGCTCCAGGGGACCCCGAGCCAATGTCAGTGTGTTGTGGCCAGGATCCTCACTGATTGCAGAGAATCTTTGCCGCTGCTAGGGCCCCAGGCTGGAACGCAGTGGAGTGGGAGGGCCTGTGTTCCCCCTGCCACCCTTCCAAGTGTGGCAGACGCCCCCTTCCCCCTGGCCTGACCAGGGCTTGGATACTGTGTGTGCTCAGCCCTGCTGAAAGGCCTGAGCTGGGACTGCTTGTTGCCCCGCCCTGCTCCAGGGCCGGGCTTATAGACTCTGGGTTTGCTCACCCCCTGCTGAAAGGCCTGAGCTAGGACTACTCTTATTGCCCGCCCTGCTCCAGGGCCGGGCTTATAGACAGTGTGTTTACTCGGGCCCTGCTAAAGGGCCGGGACTCTGCCTTGTTCAGAGACTATTAGTTTGCTCAGCCCCTGCGGAGGGGTCTGAGCCCGAGACGGATTGCTGCCTGTAGGGAGGCGCCCTGGCTCCCCGCCACGCCTGAGAAGGGCGAGCCCCTTACCGGAGCCTTACACCTAAGGATGCCTCTGCAGTGGAATCGAAACCTACTGTATAGAGTTTGATAAATGTAAGCGACCAGCTTGGCTTAACAGTGAAATCCTTGCTCGTCCTAAACACAAAAAAACAGCTTACAAGAAGTGGAAGATTGGACAAATAACCAGGGAGGAGTATAAAAGTATTGCTCAGGCATGCAGGCGTGAAATTAGGAAGGCCAAATCACACTTGGAGTTGCAGCTAGCCGGAGATGTTAGGAGTAACAAGAAGGGTTTCTTTAGGTATGTTAGCAACAGGAAGAAAGTCAAGGAAAGTGTGGGCCCCTTGCTGAATGAGGGAGGGAACCTAGTGACGGAGGATGTGGAGAAAGCTAGTGTACTCAATGCTTTTTTTGCCTCTGTTTTCACAGACAAGGTCAGCTCCCAGACAGCTGCACTCTGCAGCACGGTATGGGGAGGAGGTGACCAGCTCTCTGTGGAGAAAGAAGTAATTCGGGACTATTTAGGAAAGCTGGACGAGCACAAGTCCATGGGGTCGGATGCACTGCATCCGAGGGTGCTAAAGGAGTTGGCCGATGAGATTGCAGAGCCATTGGCCATTATCTTTGAAAAATCATGGAGATCGGGGGAGGTCCCAGACGACTGGACAAAAGCTAATGTAGTGCCCATCTTTAAAAAAGGGAAGAAGGAAGATCCAGGGAACTACAGGCCAGTCAGTCTCACCTCAGTCCCTGGAAAAATCATGGAACAGGTCCTCAAGGAATCAATCCTGAACCACTTAAAGGAGGGGAAAGTGATCAGGAACAGTCAGCATGGATTCACCAAGGGCAAGTCATGCCTGACTAACCTAATTGCCTTCTATGATGAGATAACCGGCTCTGTGGATGAGGGGAAAGCAGTCGATGTGCTATTTCTGGACTTTAGCAAAGCTTTTGATACAGTCTCCCACAGTTTTCTTGCCAGCAAGTTAAAGACGTATGGGCTGGATGAATGGACGGTAAGGTGGATAGAAAACTGGCTAGATGGTCGGGCTCAACGGGTAGTGATCAATGGTTCCATGTCTAGTTGGCAGCCGGTATCAAGTGGAGTGCCCCAAGGGTCGGTGCTGGGGCCGGTTTTGTTCAATATCTTCATTAACGATCTGGAGGATGGTGTGGACTGCACCCTTAGCAAGTTTGCAGATGATACTAAACTGGGAGGAGTGGTTGATATGCTGGAGGGTAGGGATAGGATACAGAGGGACCTAAACAAATTAGAGGATTGGGCCAAAAGAAATATGATGAGGTTCAACAAGGACAAGTGCAGAGTCCTGCACTTAGGATGGAAGAATCCCATGCACTGTTACAGACTAGGGACCGAATGGCTGGGCAGCAGTTCTGCAGAAAAGGACCTAGGGGTTACGGTGGACGAAAAGCTGAATATGAGTCAACAGTGTGCCCTTGTTGCCAAGAAGGCTAATGGCATTTTGGGTTGTATAAGTAGGGGCATTTCCAGCAGATCGAGGGATGTGATCATTCCCCTCTACTCAGCACTGGTGAGGCCTCATTTGGAGTACTGTGTCCAGTTTTGGGCCCCACACTACAAGAAGGATGTGGATAAATTGGAGAGAGTCCAGCGGAGGGCAACAAAAATGATTAGGGGGCTGGAGCACATGACTTATGAGGAGAGGCTGAGGGAACTGGGATTGTTTAGTCTGCAGAAGAGAAGAATGAGGGGGGATTTGATAGCTGCTTTCAACTACCTGAAAGGGGGTTCCAAAGAGGATGGATCTAGACTGTTCTCAGTGGTAGAAGATGACAGAACAAGGAGTAATGGTCTCAAGTTGCAGAGGGGGAGGTTTAGGTTGGACATTAGGAAAAACTTTTTCACTAGTAGGGTGGTGAAGAACTGGAATGGGTTACCTAGGGAGGTAGTGGAATCTCCTTCCTTAGAGGTTTTTAAGGTCAGGCTTGACAAAGCCCTAGCTGGGATGCTTTAGTTGGGTTTGGTCCTGCTTTGAGCAGGGGGTTGGACTAGATGACCTCCTGAGGTCCCTTCCAACCCTGAGATTCTATGATTCTATGATACTGTATGAGGATCATGATGCTGCTCTGCACATTTTCTCAAATGAGGCTCAAACATTCCCAACCCACAATGCCACTAGGAACCCTGTAGAGGAAGCCCAGATTCCTTCTGGGAACATTTTCTTGATATTTTGTGTGCCATCTGTGGCAAGATTTTAACATTTTGTTTGCAGCAACTTTGAGGCTCTATGGCCCTGGCATTTTGGATGGAATGAGACTAACAGAATCCAATAGGCATGTGTACACTACATGCTGGAGATTTTGCTCTAGAGAGCTATGAACATTTGTTTATGCCACAACCTTTCCAATGACTGCTGACTACCGAGACATGGAACAGAACAAAAAACAAAACAAACACACACATATCTTGGGCAGAAATATTTCTGGATTTCTAATGATATCATTTTCCTTAAGAGAAGTGCAGCATAGATTCTCATATAGATAGAAGTACTAATTCTGAATCCCTGCATTTCAAAGGGAATGACAACTAAAAAAGCAGTATGCCTAATTTAGCCATTATGATTAACCTTGACATCTAAAGCTATTCAGTTGAAGAATACAACGTATGGGCACGAAGAATACTGCTAGGGCTGGTACCTCTCTTTCTATGGTGCTTGGCTGTAAGACTCCATCCAAATCATCCTGGATAAACTTTAGTGTAACTGGGATCGTCAGATGTGCTCCGCATAAATATAATTTTCTGGTTGAGTTCTGTTGGGATATCAAAAGTGAATCAACGAGGCTAACAGAAAATCCTTTCTGATTTCTATTTCTCTTTGAATACTCAGGTTAATAACTGTATGTGGTCCAGGTCCAGATGAATAAAGGCTTCCTCTTTCAGGAGATATAGTCTATTCTGCACGTGCAGTGGAATCGCCTTAGCTGTTTCTATCAGATCCAAAAAATCGCTCTGCTGGGTGAGTCAAGGACTAGAAAGATGATCCTCGGTGCTCTTTTCTTCTTCTATTTCAGCAAATCTTTCACACGTGCACAAGAGTCTCTCTGCCTGGGCCATTATTTCCATTACTTGTAAGAGATGTTTCAACCTCTGGTTACTTCCTGATTGTGGAAAGGATATGAATTCATGCTTCAGATCATAACACAACCTTTAGTCAATAAGGTTTAGGAGGAAAATTTCTCTGTAGGAAGATTATTGCCTAATTGCTTACTACAGGGTTTCAGGAAACTCCCTCCAGAGTGGCTAGTACTAGCCACTGTCAGAGACAGCAAACTGGCCACTGATGTTAATTTTCATGTTCTTGTTCAGACTCACCCAATAGTGTTGCTTAATGAACCAAAAGGATATGTTGTCTGAGATTGTGGGAAATCCTATGGCACAAACTGTGAACTTGAGAAAGTTTATGCTTTCCCATAAGCCCTAAATTATCTCTTCTTCTAGTCATGCAACCCAACTAAAGATGGTTGCTTCCATAGTGAGTACGCCAGCGTGAAGAATGGACACTGGATTGGCAATCAGCACTTTCCTTACACTTATCTGCCCACAAATGAATATTCAGACTTGATTTGGGAATTACATCAGATTCTGCATTGCAATCTGGTGATAGTAGGAATGAGATACAAAATAAAAGCAAATATTAAAATACTATTATCTGTTACCCTAATAAATACAAAGCATATTTAGATTTTTTCTTAAGCAATTAAGATATTCCTTACTAATATAAATTCCAAGTTAAATCCATAACCCAATTTTACATTATGCTATAAAATAAAAATATCCCAGCCACTTATTATATTTTAATCTATATAAGTAAAATAATAACTGTGTGGACTTGTATTATATTGTGACTACACTCTCTTAAAATAGTGTAATAAAAATAAATTATGACTGAGTTTAATCAAAACATTAAACACATGAATAGGCTCGTTAATTTTCAGTATTAGCAAGTAAGATATATGGAATGGAAAGTTATGTTTCACTTTTCAAAACTAAAACTATATCTAAGCATGTTCACTGAACCTCGTTAGGAAGAAATTGTGCCTTGCTTAGCTTCAACAGTATAATTCCTATTTCGCAGAGATTTCCTTCATCGGTGGATACAGCAGATGCATCTCTTCACATTTTCATATGACTCTGACCTTGTCATCTACTAAGGTTTCCATACAGAAAGTCCCACTCCCATTACAGAACCCTGCCATTCAGACTGCTATAAGCACCTAGTCTTTACTAGGATCCCAGACCACAAAAGAAGATGTCATGAAGATTAAAATCCTAGAGATGAAGCAGGACCACAATTTTGGGGTGGTGACCCTACAGTGAATCTAATGAAGAGCTCCCTGCTTCCCACAAGGCAGATAGCTCACTTGGAAGTGGGCTTAGACATTTTAATAGGAGAGATTCCACATTAGCCGTCTCCAGAGGTTTCTGGTAAAGTTACAGAACCATCCCAAACTGAATTCAGGATTAGGGTCCTAGTGTTAAGCCAGGTGTTGAGGTTGCTGAAACAAAGAATGAGTCTGAGGAGCATATTCATGGGTATATCTATTCATCATCCAGGTCCTGAGGTACTCATGATGAATGTCAGTCTTCAGGGATGGGGATCACACTTAGGGAAAAAAACAGCATCTGAGATTGTGAGACCATGTCATGCAACAAGAAAAAAAAACAAAGGATCAGCTTTCTACAGCTCAAAGCAGTCAAGTCTGACTTTGAAATGTCCAAAGTTACATCACGAATGACCAGTCCAGTCTAATGCCTCCAACACTGAGAAATGTATCTCAATAACGAGAGATGAGAAACTAAAGTTCCAGTACTCTATTCACAGGTGATGGAGATAATTTCCTGGGAAGATGTAAACTTAGCTTCCATCAGAGTGGTTCATATAAAGGGAATACTAAACCAGATGGTGGCCTAGTTCAGCAGGCAATCCATAGAGAAATCAGAATAGAACCTGAACCAGAAGATATTCAGCCTAATTACAAACAGATTCAGCCACCTGAAAGTGGACCCATTTGGCACAAAAAAGCTAGACCAATATTTCACAAGAGATGCAGATCTCAATCTCTAGACACAGATGCCTTTGCTCACAGATGGCCCAAAACTCTGCTCTATGAATTCCCACCCCTTGTTTTGTTAAGGAAGGTGGGTTTTTTGTTTGTTTTGTTTTAAAGATAGGAACTAGCAGATGTGTCACTATTAGCACTTACGTGGCTGAGATGGTTCTTGGACCTAACTTACTGGGCAGGGAGACTGGATGTGCCATGAGCCCATTCTTTATGCAGATCATGACCGTCTACTAATGACCTCATGGATATGGAAAAGGAACTCCTAAATACTATATGCAGGGACATGCACAAGGAGGAGGGCAAATAGGGACCCCCAATAATAGTCAGGGGCAGAGAACTCTTCCAGCCCCAGGGCCGCAGCAGGGAGAGCAAGCGCCTATGGCCCCAGCGGGAGCTGACAGCTGCTCCAGTTCTGCGGTGGGGGTGGGTGGGAGGGAAGAGCACACTCCTCTGACCCCAGGCTGTGGTGGGGGGCAAAGAACATACCCCCCCCAAAGGGGGTTAAATTTCAATTCCTGTGCACGCACCTGACTATATGATTTTCTCTAATGGTAGTAAATATTCTTCTGGCTTCTAGACAGATTTCAGCTCTAAAGAGGTATTCCTCTATTTGGTCACAATTCATCACATAGTTCAAGAATCCCAGAGTCCCAAGCATTCCAATTATCCTAATCTTGCTCTACAAAGGTTTGGACACAGAATTTTGGCCCAATACTTTAGCGTATCAGGTTTCTACCCTCAGCAGTGTCCTATATGGAAAATCCTCTGGCTCCTTAGTTTCAAGATTTCTCAGGGCTGTTAGGCTAACACTTTTTCCCCAAAGTGAGATTGGCTTGTAGTGCTTCAAGTGCTTACAGTTCCCCTTTGAACCTTTGACATCTGTCACTCTCTTTAACTTGTCCATCAAAACTTGTTGCCATCACCTTAACCAGGGGAGTTTCAGAGATTGCAGCATTATCCATGCAACTCCATACTGCATTTTCTATAAGGATAAAATAGTTTTCATAGAGTCCTTTGTACCGAAAGTGAACACATTTCATGTTTCAAAGAAAATAATCTTTCCTTAGTTCTATCTAAATCCCTGAATCCTACTGTGAAAAGATGACATAATCTGGTTATTTGTAAAGATCTAGCTAAAGTGTACTGAATCAAAAAAGATCAGGATCAATGTTAGTCTCTATTCACCCAAGGTCCAGGCCTCAAAGCATCTAAACAATCTCTGGCAAAATGAATCAAATTATGCATCGTGGAGACATACAAGGGGTCAGGCAGGTTTGTTCTTCAGGGAAATAAAAGCTCGCTCTACAAGATCCTTAGGAGGTCGAGGCTGTGTGCCTCATATAGCCAGGGTAGAGGCTAAGGGTACAAAGTACAAACACAGCCTCCTATGAGTACTGCTAGGCAAAATTCTCCAACTCTGGTGCACCGGGCATGCACATACCTACATGGAATACATGGCTGCATCTATCTGAAGAAATACAAAATAAGGTTGTGCAAGAACCACTAGTAAAATTAAAGTTCTGATGCAACTATTGTCACCAAGAAACTATAGTAGTTTGAGGTTTACTTTGCTGTTCTCATTTCAGGCAAAATTTAGTCGGACTTCCTTAATTTATATTAAATTCAAAGGAGCAAATTTTGACTGAATTAAGACTGCAGATTGTCCCTATTTAAACATTTGGGGAAAAAATGTATTTCTATAGAGATTTAACAGTAAAATAAAAAAGTGTTCTGTAGTACTTTCATTAATGCTAAAAATACTACAATAAATACTGTCATATGAACCATATGACATTAATGTTGGGCAGTGCTGGAAATGAGGAGGACAGTATAGGTGATGATACCTCTCCGTCTCACTACTTCTGCCAGCTGTAAACTGGAAAAAGCTGGAGCATACCATAACTTCTGAGGGGTACACAAACACTTACTTTCCAATTCCAGCACTCCTGATGAGGCTAGGCTCACCTTTACTATCCCAGAAATAAAGGATGTATCTAATATACAAGATACAGAACTAACTAAAAAATAAACTATGGACACAGGTCACCCACTCTTATTCATGCTAGTAGTTCCTGATTCAACTAATACCACTGAAACTAATGGCAGTGCTCATGGAGCACGGTATATTCCAATGTGAGTAAAAGAGTAATAAAATTGAGCCCTATGTTAATACAACATTAGGGTGACACACTTATACACAAAAGATGTTAGAAAATGCAAAAATTAAGGTTTTCACAGTAACATTATGTACATGGGATCCATAATCCTGGTCTGTGTCCTAGCCGCGCTGGGCATAACTTGGGGTGAGAAATGCAAGTTCCTGAGGTAAAGTAGAGTACATCTCTCAATGCTCTGCTCAGTGCTGGTTATCCACTGTCTACCTACAACCAGGGATTACTGGATGTTGCGATGCCACAGACACAAGTATGCTAGGTTCTGTGAGACATCTCCATCTCTCTCCACCCGCAAACTTTCTGGATACTTTGCACCTCCAGAGAAGCATGAGGAAAACTGAAAGGAGGCCAAGTTCTGGTATAGGATGTATATTTATATTTAAATAGTCTAATTAATAAACAAAAATATATATGCATTGTAGCTGAGTTAATGTTACTGAATAAATTTAGAGCTTTTGCATTTCCTGAACATTTAGTTTTGAAATATGTAAAGTTAAGTGCTACAATAACAAAAGCAGATTTTTATGGGGGGTGGAGAGTGTTTGTTTTTTGGGAGGATTTTTTGCATTCAATTTTTTTCTTATTTTCTAAGGAAATGCAAAGATGCAGCTGTCCATTTATGTTAGTCTGCAAGTGGTCCAAACTAGCACATGGTTCACTGAAACAAATTGGGTGGCAGGGAAGAGAGAGTTCCCACTTTTATTGTTATTGTTTAGCTGCTGCATTTGTCTTCCAAGCTGGAATCACAAGGCAGCGTGTCTGAAAAAGCAACACACGAAGGCAACATAAAAAGACAGAAATATAATTTGCATTTTTGGAAGACTGCTGTGTGTTTTAATGACACATTTACATTTCTCATTTGCACTGTGATGTAACAAACAACAAGGTAGGGATATATCAGGCTCTGTTAAAATCTTAGCAGATACCTAGTCCTATCTGATATTTCAATACTTATAATATTTTTTAATTTAAAATTTTCTGCATACCTAGCAGTCTATTACGCAGCAAGGACTATTTCCAGACAGTTTTGAGGTATGCTTTCTTTTGTCTTTCCCTCCATCCCAACCCCCACCGCCCTCATTTCTAAAGTCTTTCTGGGTCAGAAATACCATAAAAGATTAAAAGGGATTTTGTTTTATTTTTTTCCCCAATCTCCAATAAATCTAAAATAGCTGAATGGACTTTTCCTCAATATTTCTAAAAAAACAAAACAACCTCATTCAGCAGCCAAATGAGTTAAGTTGCTTCTTTCATAGTATTTACATATAAAAATAATTCCTTTTAAACATAGAATCTGAACCATGAACACCTACATTTAGAAATATTAATGCATGCATGATTTGGATAATGACACAGAGAGCACACTTATAAAGTCTGTGGATGGTACCAAGTTGGGAGGGGTTTCAAGCACTTTGGAGGACAGGATTAGAGTTAGGTTTAGGGAGAGAATGATACAAATACAAAATGAAAAAGAAGGAGTACTGCAGAAAAGGATCTGGAGCTATAGTGGATCGCAGACTAAATATGAGTCAACAATGTAATACTGTTGCAAAAAAAGCAATCATCATTCTGGGATGTTTTAGCAGAGTGTGGTAAGCAAGACATAAGAAAATTCTTCCACTCTATTCAGCACTGATGAGTCCAGAGGAGAGCAGTCAAAATGACTAAAGGTCTAGACAACGTGATCTATGAGGAAAGATTGGAAATATTGGGTTTGTTTAGGTTGGAGAAGAGAAAACTAAGTGGGGGCATGATAACAGTCTTCACGTATGTAAAAGGTTGTTATGAAGAGAGTGATCAATTGTTCTCCTTACCCACTGAGGACATGATGAGAAGTAATGGGCTTAAATTGCGGCAAAGGAGATTTAGGTTAGACATTAGGAATATCTTCCGAACTGGAAGGACAGTTAAGCGTGGGAACAAATTACCTAGGGAAACTGTGGAATCTCTGTCATTGGAGGTTTTTAAGAACTTTTTAGAAAAACACCTGTCACAGATGATCTAGATAATACTTAGTCCTGCCTCAGTGCAGAGGACTGGACTAGATTTATCGAGGTCCCTTCCAGTCCTATGATTCAATTTAGCCACTTTGTTTATGAATAAGAACTAATGGAGAATTACTGATTCATTAATCTACAGGCAGATACATAAGACCTTGATTTAGTAAATCTAAACTTTGGTTGATTTAAAGAGACTATCCAAAAAGTACAACCATATATATATATAATTCCATATATCAATACTTTATTTGTTTTACTTACATATCTCTGTGACCCATCATATTCACACCTCTCTATTTTTCCCAGGCTGCCATCTGAAAAGTAGAGTTTCTCTGCACTGTGATCAATGGTAAGTCCATTTGGTGTGAGGATATCAGTACTGATAATAACCTGTGCATTTTTCCCAGAAAGGGTAGATCTCATGATGCTTGGATGCTGCTCATTCCAGTTAGTCCAAAACATTAAACTGTATTAACATCAAAATAATAATAAAAAGCTTTAAGCTAAACTTGTTATTTTACTTCCTATATTAATTCTACTTATAAATTAAGAATCTGAAAAAAACATGTACCTTCAAATATAGTTATAGTTTATATAGTATTTTCAATTACATTATAATAAAGATCAATTATTGCAATTTATCCTGTTTTAATGAGTGATCTGTGATTCTTATGATCTAATATTTTAAATAGTGCACTATTCTCTAAATTATGCAAATCAATTATTTGTAACAATGGAAAACAGGTATGACAGTCAATAATTTTCAAATTATAATAGATCCTTGACTCATATGCGAGCATGGACTTTTTGTCTTCCCACAAATCTTTTGAGTTTTTATCCTCAATTCTGTCACCTGTGTTTGGTTTTTTTTTCTCTAAACCAGGGAAAATCCATCTACCCAGGGCCCTCCTCACATCACTTATGCCCTGTAGTGAGAGACATGCTACAAGGAGAGTAGATGCTGAAATACTGCAAATGGGGTCTCTAGGGTCTGCTTACTCAGACTTTAGTGGATGATGTATATTTCACAAGAAGAACATACCTCTCAATTTACATAAAGTTACTTCAGAGTCTGTGCTAGATTACTGACTGAAATGACTTAGGTTTTAATGTGCCATAAGAGAAGTTCAATTACATATATATTGATTTGACTCTCAGTGGTACATGCCCTCCTAAGACACAGCAATTTTTTTAAAATTCTACCTTTACAAGTCTAAATTTAGGCACCCATTTGCCCTTTGACTAGGACATTTACATGGGCACATATATTAGTAAGACAAGAAACTGAAGTTTTATTTTAAGACTGTAAAATATTTGTATTTCCAGCTTTTACTTAAGAAATTTGAACTGTATAATACAGAAGCGAACAGCTCAATGGAGAATTCTTATCCTTTCTGTTCTACCGTAAATATTTCAGGCAGGTTTTCTTATTTTTTCAAACATCAGCTTGAAGGGTTTTTGGTGAAGCATAGTACAAAAACATTTGAGCATGATCGTCTATCTAAAATATTATTTGTATTAAATGAGACATTTTAGGATTTCTGGAAATGTTTTAAAAAATAAAAGCATGCAATTTGGCTCCTGAAACTATATTTAGGCATCTGCCTGATCTTCAAAAGTGCTGAATACCACAGTTTTCACTTACATGAATGGGAGATGCTCAATGCTCAGCACTTTTGAAAATTCAAAAACCAGTAATATAGATGTGGTACGTACTTTTGGCATTCATCAAGCGCTAATACATGTGGATGATCATCTTCAGACATTGTTATTACTGCTTCCCTGTTGAAAGCTCCTCGTCGTTTCTGGTCAACTGTATGTCTTGTGATAGATGATGTAGTAGAGCTGGTCCAATAGAGAGTATCCCAAGCTCTATGATAGGCAAGTCCTTCCACAGAACCTACATCTGATAAAGACAATTACAAAGAAAACAAATTACTTCTTGCTAGCAAAGAAGGAGAATTTTTTTTCTAAACAGTACTCGTTGAATAACACAGTGGTTCAGATATTTTAGCTCTTCACATGTCCCACTTTTTTTATTCCAGCATCACACATTGAAATCCAGAGAGATTAAATGATGTATCTTAGGTCACACACAAAGTGTGTGGTGGAGCTGGGCTTGAAATCCAGATCTCGTGTCCCACTACAGTGTGTTAAACAGAAGATAATTTCCCCCCTCTACATGGTCATTCCTCTCTTATCTTATCTTAGTAACTTTCAAACTAAAAATGTTGTCAGTATCTTTAAGCTTATATATTTTTTCCCCAAGAAACACTTTCTCTGTCCCAAATTATTTTAAAGTTTCCTATCACTCAGACGCAAACAAATGGCACAATAGGGAGTAGGAGATGGTGGAACTGCAACAACTTACCAGGGAAGGAAAATAAAGAATGGATTTATCTAACTTTTCATCTAACTCACAATATCCATGATTCACAGGAAACTTCAGTTAAGTCCCTTCCTGTTCCCATTGTTTACTTATGACCTGATTTTAAGATTCACTGTGCACTCACCATTTCCACTGAAAGCTATGGAGGACTTATAAAAATCAATCCATTCAACATTAAAGAAAATAAAGGAAAACCATGGAAGAATATACAAATATCATCTGGTGCTAAACATATATGATACAAAACTCCTGTGAACTGTTAAATCCATTAATATAACATTTTTAGTACAATACTGCCAGCCAATATTTAAAAAATGGGGACCTTTTATGCAACAAGTAGTCAAGTGAAAGTCTACAACTGACACTGAAGGCAGAGTGAGTTCACTTTTTTTCCTCGCTAATTATACTTATTATTAAACAGTATCTGAGTACATATTTCTAAATTTAGATATCCATTTGCATTATATGGATGAGAGATTTCTTTTTTTCCAATGTTAACTAATTGTTTGTTTTCTATCATCCTATGTGAAAAATGTGAGGAAGAAACAAAAGCAAATGAAATTAATAGCAAGCTAAGGAATACCTTTAATACTGTCAAGAAAAGATAAATTGCAGACTACCGATTCCAATAAATAAAAGTGACACTGGAAGAAACTGGAGTAATTATTTCTTACTATTGCGTTCCCAATCACTTAGGCAACATAACTAATACTCTGATTGTTTTATCTATTTAGTATTTAACATAAAAAACAGATTTAGGCAGAAAGTTAGATGCAACATATTACATTTCTAGATTTTTCTTCAATGGTTCATTTTATAATATGCAGTATTTATTATCTTGATTATTATTGTTTATATTTGGCATTGGGAAGGGTATTATTTTCATGCTACAAGTAATCTATAGAGAACAGACACTCATCAAAGTAAGTTAATTTACTTTATCTACAGTACTTCATAAACACAAGGCAACAAAACCATATTTGCTATGAATGTGTCACTTTCACTGATGCATAAAAATTTTTTTTTCAAAAGTCTCTAGAGGTGATCCTGGCAGTTACAGGCCAGAAAGCTTATATTCAGTACCAGGCAAAGTTGTTGAAACTATAGTCAAGAACAGAATTATCAGACACACAGATGAACAATATACGTTGGGGAAGAGTCATTGTTGCTTTTGTAAAGGGAAATCATTACTCAGATTTCTACTAGAATTCTCTGAGGGTGTCAACAAGCATGTGGACAAGGATGATCCAGTTGAGATAGTATACTTGGACTTTCAGAAAGCATTTGACACTGATCCATACAAAAAGGCTCTTAAGCAAAGTAAGCAGTTATGAGATATGATGGAAGGTCCTTTCATGGATCAGTAACTGGTTAAAAGACAGGAAACAAAGGATAAGTGAGAATAAATGGTCAGTTTTCACAGTGGGGAGAGGTAAACAGCGGGGTCCCCCAAGGAACTATACTGTTCAACGTATTCATAAATGATCCTGAAAAGGGAGTAAACAGTGAGGAAGCAACATTTGCTGATGATACAAAATTACTCAAGATAGTTAAGTGCAAAGTTGATTGTGAATAGTTACAAAAGGATCTCACAAAATTGAGTAACTGGGCAAAAATTTGACAGAGGAAATTCAGTGTTGATAAGTGCAAAGTAATGCACATTGGAAAACATAATCCCAACTATACATACAAAACGAAGAGGTCTAAATTAGCTGTTACCACTCAAGAAAGAGATGTTGCATCATCATGGGTAGTTTTCAGAAAACATCTGCTCAACATACACCACATCAGTCAAAAAAAACCCTAACAAAATGTTAGGAACCATTAAGAAAGGGATAGATAATAAGAAACAAAAATGTCATAATGTCAACACGTAAATCTCTGGTACACCCACACTTTGAATACTGCATGCAATTTGTGTCACCCCATCTCAAAATAGATATATTAGAATTGGAAAAAAGTACAGAGAAGGGCAACAAAATTATCAAGGATAGGGAATAGCTTCAATATGAGGAACAATTAAAATACTGTGTTCAGCTTAGAAAAGAGACAACTAAGGAGGGATATGATAGAGGTGATAATATCACAAATGGTTTGGAGAATGTGAATAAAGAAGTGTTATTTACCCCTTCGCATAATACAAGAAAGAGAGATCACCCAATGAAATTAATAGGCAGCAGGGTTAAAACAAACATAAAGAAGTCCTTCACACAACGCACCATCAACCTATGGAATTTGTTGCCAGGAGATGTTGTGAAGGTCAAAAGTATAACTGAGTTAAAAATAATTTGTTCGTGGAGGATAGGTCCATCAATGGCTATTAGACACGATGGCCATGAATGCAAGCCTAGAGCCATGTTCTGCCTCTGAACCTCTAACTGCCAGAAGCTGGGACTGGATGACAGGGGATGGATCCTTGATAATTGCACTTTTATGTCAATTCCCCCTGAAGCGTCTGGCACTGGCCAGTTCTGGAAACAGAATACTGGGTTAGATGAACCATTGGTCTGAGCGGTATGGCCTTTCTTATGTTCTTATTATCTACTTTTCTGAAATTTCTCCCTCTGGCTACTTTTTTTCAGACTTTCCCCTAGCTAAACTTTCATGCCATGTCAACAAGGAACCACTTGTATCATTTTTGAGCTAAAGCATATGATATTCACTCATGGTCAATATATTTCCTCAGTTACTGCAGTACATAAAGAAGATATATGTTCAAGATGTCTTTCATTTTCTTTTTATAAGGGTTAGTGACCTCACAGAATACTTTATTACAATATGGTGCCAGCTTAAAAAGAAATATACATATGTATATGGATCTATTAAAGCAAATATTAAAAAAAAAGATAATTAAAAGCACAGAATTCTTCTCCTCTGAAGATTTATAATTAACATGGATTTTTACTCTTGGGTCTTAGCTGCCTATAACAAGATAGGCAAATAACAATCAATTCTAGCCTTTCTTCTAATAATGTCTCTACTACTCCTTTCAGATGGCTTGGACACTCTTGTTTTATAGACTGGAGGAAGTGCAAGGGCTTTTAAAGAAATACTTGGGATGTCGATCCTGTCCACCTGACCTAACAGACTGGAAAAAAGATTTATTCCAAAGCTGTAGCAATTAGATAGCTAGATAGCTAGATAGCTAGATAGCTAGATAGATAGATAGATAGATAGATAGATAGATAGAAAATTCAAACCTCATGAGAGACAGGACTCAAACATCGAAGACATTACTAGAAAGAGAAAATTAGCAGGAAAGAAAATTTTTCAGTCTTCTGAATAACATCTCCACTAATCTTCACTGATTGGAAGAACATGCAGTGATAAAAGAGATGGAACAATGCAGGGGTGGATTTTAGGAGAAAAATCCCTAAGAAAAATCCATAGGAACACATAGGGAAAAGACTACTGATTGAAGCACCTTCCACCAAAAGGAGATGTCTGAATATACATGAAGGTTGGGCTTGCCTCTGGTGATTTGGTTTCTTGAGGTTGTGTATGCTTTTGCTATAAAACAACAAATCTGTCTGATAAAAGAAGTGATAGAAGAATTTTTATGTTTGCATTTTGAGTAAAAGAAAAAACGGAATTTATTTCTGTACTGTTTATTTCAATTTAGTAGGATCCTCTCAAAAGCTATGCTCTCAGGTGTAAATTGAGAGATTCTGGATACCAAAACAGGCCTTTAGACAAAAGGTCCTTTCTTGGAGGTACAGGTAGTTTAGGAAGTTGGATATCTAATGTCTCCCCAATCAGTTAAAAAAATTACTCTCTAAAATTTTGTTCTTTCCAATATATTGAAATTTCTCTGAACTACAGGAATGGGTGGAAGACACCACTTTTCAGACACAATTTATGACCACTGGTTTGTGAGCATAGATTTTACCCCGAGAGAGGTATTGTTTTTTGTAAATCATGGATTTTGTGAATTAGATGGAAAGTAACCTTATGCACAGGTGAAATGAAATGAAATTGACCATTAAAGGTATAGGTAGCCGGTACCAATCAGAAAAGTCCAAAGGTTTCTCTACTTCATGACAGGGACCAGCCCTGCAGCTAGGTGGCCTCAGGAATGTAGCCTGAAGCCACCTTTGTGCCCTGCCTACCCCGACAAAAACTGATCAGACAAGGCAGTTCTGCAGAAACTCAGAATAGGGTCCTATGAATTTTAACATACAAAGATGAAATGCAGTACAAACAGTTATCAAATAAATGTTATTCAAGTGTTAGAACAAAGACTCCTAGAAAGCTATGCCATGGTGCCATTTATGGAAATATGCAATCTGTTTTAACGTAAGACAAAGACTACAGTTGGTGAAAAAAATCTTATCATATTTGTAAAAGATATGATTGAAATGGCAAAGAACCAATGAGACAGTGATGACAATGTTTCATCTGAAGGAGGGTAGATTTCATACAGTGTTAACAGAAAAAATGAAAGAAACATCAATATAAAGATGATACTACCGGGATTTTGAACAAAATGATGTTCATCAACAAAAAGATGATCATAGGTGGAGAAAAAAGAACTCCTGAAGAAATCTCAGCAACAGACTCTCCTATTGATATAGCCTGCAATCAAAGAACCTCCAGTGAAGTTTTTTTCAGCTAACCAATTTTAGGAAATTAGCCACTAAAGACAACTATCTTGAGGGAAGAAGCTCTCTCAAGAAAACATCACAACATTAGGCAGTCAAAAGTTAAGCCGACAAAAAGTTCAGCTGACAAGTTTGTAGATGAGAATTATGTTTACATAAGTATCACAAAGGGAGTTAGTGAAATAATTATATTTTGCTTCACTCAATAATAATCAAGCATTAGCACCTGGATGAATCTGATATGTTTGACTTAAAGACAAGAAATAGAAACTATTTATAGTATAAAAATTGTCTCAGCTACAGATCAATATCAAAAACATCTGGTGAACCTTATAAGTAGCACAGACAATAGTCTATTGATATTTGAGTAATTTCCATATTTGTCACCATGCACCTTTTGTTTCATTACCCATGAAATGCAATGCCCTCTCATGACAAGCATAAGCCACTCATAACTTTAAAAAGTTCAGTCCACTAAGTGCAAACCTATAGCGGAGGTGTTTTTAAGATAGTTATATGAGATCTATGTTAATCAAGTATTGATAAAATATTAATGATGTAAAATGCAGAGTATTAACTTTTTATTTGATAAGTGGTCAGTATTAAGTGAATGAGTAAATATTAACTATTAAATTACAATAAACTGTGTAAATTGTATCATCTGGCTCAACTGGTAGTGATCAACGGCTCGATGTCTAGTTGGCAGCCGGTATCAATCGGAGTGTCCCAGGGGTTGGTGCTGGGGCAGGTTTTGTTCAACATCTTCATTAATGATCTGGATGATGGGATGGATTGCACCCTCAGCAAGTTCACGAATGACACTAAGCTGGGGGGAGAGATAGATATACTGGAGGATAGGGATAGAGTTCAGAGTGACTTAGACAAATTGGAGGATTGGGCCAAAAGAAATCTGATAAGGTTCAACAAAGACAAGTGCAGAGTCCTTTATTTAGGACAGAAGAATCCCATGCACTGCTACAGGCTGGGTACCAACTGGCTAAGTGGTAGTTCTAGAGAAAAGGACCTGGGGATTACAGTAGATGAGAAGCTGGATATGAATCAACAGTGTTCCCTGGTTGTCAAGAAGGCTAACAGCATATTGGGCAGCATTAGTAGGAGTGTTGCCAGCAGATCAAGGGAAGAGTTTGTTCCCTTCTATTTGGCACTGGTGAGGCACATCTGGAGTACTGCATCCAGTTTTGGGGCCCCCACTACAGAAAGGTTGTGGACAAACTGGAGAGAGTCCAGTGGAGGGCAACAAAAAAGATTAGGGGGCTGGGGCACATGACTCATGAGGAGAGGCTGAGGGAACTGGGGTTATTTACTCTGCAGAAGAAAAGAATGGGGGGATCTGATAGCAGCCTTCAACTACTGAAGGGGGGTTCCAAAGAGGACGGAGGATGGAGTTAAGCTGTTCTCAGTGGTGGCAGATGACAGAACAAGGAGCAATTGTCTCAAGCTGTAGTGGGGGATGTCTAGGTTGGATATTAGGAAAAACTATTTCATTAGGAGGGTGGTGAAGCACTGGAATGGATTATGTCGAGAGGTGGTGGAATCTCCATCATTAGAGGTTTTTAAGGCCCAGTTTCACACGCCCTGGCTGGGATGATTTAGTTGGTTTGGTCCTGCTTTGAGCAGGGAGTTGGACTAGATGACCTCCTGAGGTCTCTTCCAACCCTAATCTTCTATAATTCTATGATTATTCTTTCATCTTTAGGATACAGATAGCAGCCCAAAATTCAAGTAAATCAAGATTATAGTGTCGAGACTGACCCAGAGAAAATGATTTGATGCACTGGCATTGCCAGTATCACATGTTAGAACTAAAACTAAAACCTTCAACTCCACTTTGAAATTATCAGGAACACTGGTGTTATAATGATTAGCCATTACAAAACTGTAATAAATTTGTGCTATATTACGGTAATTTACCATACACATTTTAAAGATTATTCCATAGCACAACCCTATTTTCTGTTGAAAGTAACCTGTCAGCAGTTATTCACTCATTATGAAATATGTGAGAAAATATCTAGTTAGTTCACTGAACACTGCAATTTGGGGAGTCAAACCCAAAATCTTTCTATAGGATGAAAATCAGGGGATTTGTTGTTTACTATCAGTTTCATATATTCACACTATCTTATACTGTTTTGAGATAGTAAAGCACACAGAAACTGGAAATGAAAAGAAATGCATTTCTTTCTCTGACACATTAAATTAAAACATTGATAGCATTAGATGCCTACAGCACTGGTTAAATTTATTCTACCCATGAAGCAACAGTTTATGATTTTCAAATGAATAGCACACTTAAATGAAGGGAACATTAATACAATATGATATTAATATACAAATCCTCACATTATTCACCTGCCACTGACATTCTGAATTAAATCAGTAATGGGGTGTATAACTGATTAAATATCTACACAACAGAAAGCAACAGCTTATGATTTACAAAGGCAATGGTAGAGTGATCACATCATTACATTGCCAAACGCCATCTATCACTTTTACTGAATTTAACGAAGATGGATTACATTCCGCAGATGACATGCAACCTATAAATATTGTCATTCTGATCTTCATCTGACTTTCTTAGCGAACAGACAAGCAACAAATCAATTATTGAAGAACACCTATTAGAATCCCTTGTTATTCAGCATATGTGTGTCCGTGTGGGAGGGGAGAATATTGCTGAAACTATCTAATGACTAACTTCTGAAATTCTAGCTCATCTCATTTACTATTTAAAATTCTGCAGGAAGATTAAATTCAAAATGTTACTGGTTTTTGTACTTTGACTAGGGCTGGGTCGCATCAACAAACCTTTTTGCATTAATTCCACCTTCTAAGCTACCTCAATTTGTTCAACCACACAGCAAATTGTAAGGCAGGAAACAATAATGTTCATCTATATAAAATGTAAAACGTTGCTTTGTAAATACTGAAAGAGAGTAAACGTCATAAGAACAACGAGCACAAGCAACACACTTACACCAAAACTTCTGGGGATGTTTTAAAAGTACCTACCATTAAGCACCTGCTATAGTCCTTATTTACTGTACTCTCCCATTTGGTTTTCACAATTTACTTTTTTGGAAACAAGTCTGTCAATTGCTTGAATGGCCCAATCACAGGAGATCAGACTGCTTTCTGACTGTGCAAGCAAATTATCTTATTGTAATAGATAACAGGTAGTCAGTATTTGATGTCTAAACTGAAGATTATGCCTCAAAAGCAATACAACATCTGAGACCCGGCTTAAAATTTCACACATATTACCAATTTCACAATCAGAACTTTAACTGATTCCATTATAGGTAGCTATAAGGCAAGAAGTCATTCTTGGCAGAAAGTAAAATTCTTGAGACAACAATAAACTGTAATAAAAGAATGAATGGATAGCATTTTGTTTCTGAAACTAGAGGCTGATTTGATTATTTATTGCTTCTCTCATCGCTGAGCTGCAAAATGAGCCCATCTTATTCAGAATATTTTAAAACTCAGAATATCTCAAATTTGGCACAAACAAATTTAACTAGTATATACTAACTACACCATTTTTTTTTGCCTATGAAAAATTCATGTAGACATGATGTCATAAGGACTAAGTTTGTGTATGTGATTTCAAGAGCTGTGCAATGTGACACCGTGTGACATGTTACATTAAAATTCCTTCAAATGCTGATGTATTAAACTTTCTGATCATACATAATAAACATAGCCTTCAGGGTTCTGCAAAGCAACAACCAGCTTATTTTCAATAGCTACACTTCATGTTACTTCAAGGAGTGAATAATTCTAAGACCGAGGGGAGCAACTTGTTCACAATTCTCTCTCTTTTATTCAGTGCAATCATATTTAAGATAAATATATAAACACTGATGTGACAAAGTCTCTTTTGGCACATGGCAAAAAAAGAAAGTTAAAGGATAATTGTCAGTTTACCTATCTTTATTCATATAAAGGTGATGTTTTAACATAACCATAAAATATTTTATTGGCCAAAATTATTTCTCTTCAGAGGCACTGATGTAAAAAAATGGGTGAATGTACTGTACCATAGTGACAGTGCCTGGTGTGAATTGTACCTTTATAAGGCATGATAACTATAAGGCCACTGGAGGAACATGGTAAGAGGTTACTCTTGCTATACCTTTATTTCCTACAATTCTGATTCCTGGTGTTTAGGTCAACTAGCAGTACCAGCAGTGGTAACCAGATTCTACCCAAATATGGCTTCTTCCTGTACAGGTGTGCTGAAGGGGAAGGGCAAACATTTCATTTACATTGTATTTGAGCCATCTGGTTACCGAAGATTTTGATGCTTTCTTCTGCTTTACTTTGACATTATACAGTATAAGGAAGGCATTTTAATAAGGATGGTTTTCTTTTTGTTAGATTTTAACTTCCCTGTATGCATATTTGCTTTGCTACTCCTCTTTTAGACTGACTGAGTCAGGGCAGAAGGAAAGAACAATTTCTTGTGAGCAATGCAATGGAAAGCAGAATTGATTTTAGGAATATATGAAAGATTCAGGCAAAACAACCCCTTGTCTTCACAGCATGTATCATATTGACATTTCGTATAAAGTGCTGTAACCGTCAGATCAGAATTAGTGATCAATCGAAAGTCAACCTAAATGGAAATTAAACAGATGCCACAGGAGAATGTCTCAAAGAGTGGTCTTCTGAGAACTTCCAGGAGTAGACTGAACTTAATGGGACTACTCTGTAGATCTTCTGTGGGTTGATTAGTGTTACTGTTTTGCAGGATTCTTTTAATATGGAGAATCAGGGAAATATTTTTAGGATTGTCTATTTTTATAAATGGTTGCAATGATAAAGCTTAACACTTCAAAAAGATGTCTAATGCCTAGAAGTATGGTGTCTTGGATAAATTCTAATACGTGACAAATTTTAGCTGATCTGGATTTAATTTTATTTTCTCAGCTCTAGTGGCTAAATCTGGCCCAGCTTCTAGTTTTCTCATATGCAGCAAAGCTTTTCCTCAATGCTAGCAGGCTGAGGACTATTGTTTCTTTAATTGTCCCCTTTTACCAGCAGTACGATCAGTCAGCACAGTCTTGGCTCTAGGTGGATAAGGAGTCCCGGTACTAATGGGAGATTCAAGCTGCAGAGGTGAAGCCAGAATTTGCAAGGCCAGACTGGAACCACTAAGATTACTTGTGCCTTGTCCTGGTTAATTTTCCCCAAAGTCCGTGACATCAGAGAAAAAGGATTCAAGATTCCTGAAGGTCAGGCTTAGGACAGTACAGTTTCCTTCTGTTTGATGACTTTTACTCTCTCTTTGGCTGTCTATTAGATGAAAGACACTTTTTGACCTTCTTTATAAGCATGGCTTTATTCAGCAACACTTCACAAAGTTTTCTTCTTGAAGACACCATCAGGTACTTTGCCTAACGGCACACTTCTTCGGCTTGATCCGAAAGTGTCCACCTACAACACTGTTGGATGCCACAGATTGGATGCCTGCAAGGGTTAGTGCAGGCAAAGACCCATATGATACAAAATCTGCAGCCATGGTGAGTTTTATAATTTTGGTTTTCTTGGGAAGGTTCTCAATCGGGGGTCTGTGTGGACTAGTGTGGCCCAGGCAAAACATGCAGATATGGACAAAGCCTGGAGCCAGAGGGCAGCAGATGTAGCTTCATAATTCCTCCAGAAGGCTGATTCCACTCTTCAGTCCATTGCTTTTATTTAAGAAGGAACGCTTCATCTGCTGGTATGGTTGTGTCCTTGACCTGGGGAGCTACAAAAGATTCCACATTAGAGAAGCTGATGTAATCCATTGTGGATTTAAGGACTAAAAAAAAGTTTTGTGCCGGCCTGGATAATCTCTGAAGTTTGTGGTGGCCCTATTAGGATTTAATAATTTTGTTCAAAGCAAAGAGAATGGAAAGGCAGAGTTCTTTTTTGGGGGGAAGGAAGGGCACAAATACTTCTTAGTAGATTCTCTGACCTGTCTCTTCCCTCCTCCATGTTAAATTTGGGAATTAACTGTATTAAACCCTTTTTACTATGCTCAGGATGTGGAAAGCTCATCCACTTAAGTTATTTTGAAATCACAACCCTACGGTCTGTTTCCTTACTCAATCTTGACTGACTGGACCAATCCAACCATGGAAAAAAAGTTCATGTGAAGCCAATGTAAAAATGTAGTACAATATTTTAGAAATAGCTTAAAAACTAAAGACCAAGGAAGATACAATTTTGCACCAGTTGGAACCCACAGAGAACCTTTCATAAATGAATGTGATAGGATTCTACAAGTTACCAAATATTGATTCACACTGAGCATCAGGAACAACACTGGCCAACAGCTAAGGACACTTCCAAGGGCGTATACACTTTCCACTGCCAAGGGACATACTGAGAACTTTTCAGGATCCCAAGGAGTCACTCTCAAAGTTGTATTTAGCCCACAATGGCACTCCAAATAAAGGGGAGGCAAACAAGCATAAGCACAGAGCCCCTTCCCGCCACACTGAAGTGAACATTTCATATTGCAACCTATTAACATTAAAATGTTCCAAGGATGCTACTTACAAAAAATAAATCTAAGCCAGTGTAACACTCCCCTCAACAACAATACATATTTTACTCTTAGTCTCAGTATATATAATTTTATAGTTTTTGCATTATCGGATATAGTCATTAGTCATGTTTTAAAAGGGTGGAGTACCTAGGCTAAAACAAAGGATTCTGTCTTACCTTTTAAACAAAAAAGTTTTGTTTTTTAAGGGGAAAACTGTTTTGAAGCATTTTTTTAAAGCCTATGTTTAGCAGATTATATATATTCTGGGCTGCTCTGCAACTTTTCATTTTCTTTAGTGAGTTCTGAAAGTTCATTTAGAAGCTTTGTTATTTCTTCCTACTGACTTTCCAACTTTCTTCTTCCACTGTAGCATATTTTAAAGGCAGATGAGCTCAAAAGACCACATGTGAGAGCAATAGCAACACAACTAAATACTTGGTCTCTGATACTCACAAGCACATGAAGAAACAGTCCATACTTTAAAATTTGGGAAACATTAATTTTGAAATATAATAATATTAAGGCATATTCTAACTCTTTTCTCCTGCTATCTCATTGTACAGAATAGATTCCTTATAACAAACAAATATGAATGTTGCAAAGTAAAGCCCTCAAAAGTCAGAAAGTACACATGCAATCTTTATTCTTCCCTATTGTGCACAGGGATTAAAATAGTCTTATTTTACATAGTCACATACTATCGCAATAAACTTCTGGATGTGTTTTCCATTTGTGTATTTAGTGACCAGGTTTAACTTTATGGGGTAATAGTCCCCCTATAATAACAGTTACGGCACTGAAGCAAGAATGCATTGCAGAATTCACACACACCTATTTTAAGTTTTATCTGACACCCAATTGGAATAAATACCCTAGATTGAAAATCAAAATATTTCTATCACGTTCCTTGACACTTCTGTAAAATGACAAAAACACCCATCATAGAATGAATGAAGCACTTATAGTATAAATATAGATTAAATGTATTCAGGCACTTTTTCAAAAGTATCGCTGTCAGAATTGTACATGTCTAAATGGTCCAATTTTTTTCTAAATATACTTTAACTTCTTAAAGATTTTAAAAAGGATTATTTTAATGAACATAGAGATTTACTATGTATACCTACTTCATTTGAACAAGATACTAGTTAAACCATTAACTATGTGGCATAATTTTTTGTATGTATATAATAAGTAAATAATGTATGTCTAGAGTAGCAGTTCCCTCTTTCTTCCCCAAAATTTCCTTTGCTTGAGACTGACGTTGGGCAAGATATAGTCTTCAATCAGAAACAGTTTTATCCCTGCATAAAAATGCGATCATTAGCAAGTCTGATATCTCATGTCTCTGCAAAGCTAGAAAGAGATTTATAGTATTATAGAAAAGAAATTCCAGATTCTCATTAGGATTTGGTCCTAGTCCTGAAGGGGCTAGGGATGTCTGACATTAGATTCTGCATGGATCCATACTGTGAAGGAAGTATATGACAGTAAATTGGGGCTTTCTGGAAAACAGTCTTAGGTCCTTGTGTCCCATCTCCGCCTAAGGATGTATATTATGATACTGTCTTTAATTACATGACTCCTATTTTTTTCCCCACAGGACCCCTGCCTCATTCAGTGAAGGAGCAGTGTGATGGGGCGTTTGCCCCACACTGGCAGGGAAGGGATTAATAGAGCTCTAGGGAAGCTGCGCAGGAAGCCACCAAAAGGACAGGCTGCAAGGAGCAGCCAATCAGGGCCCAGTGGGCTCACATAAAAGGAGCTGCCAGGCCAGAGTCAGTCAGTCGCTGCTGGGAGCTCAGGCAGAGAAGATTGTGTCCTGAGTAGGCTGCAACACTGTAGCACCTTGGACAGAGCAATTCAGCAGAAACCCGGGAAGTAGAAAAGGAGCTCCAGAAAGACTGCTAGAGCAGAGTAGAGTGCTGTGGACATGGAGAAGTAGCCCAGGAAAATGCAGCAGTAGTCGAGGCAAAGGAATGCAGCAGGCAACTCCCTAGAGCCAGGACTGGAGCGGTGGGTGAACCCAGGCCCCCCCACACTCACCACTGGGGAAGTGACTAGACAGTTGACTGCAATCCCCCAGAAGCGGGCGGGGTGGGGGGGCACAGATGTTGACACAGTCCCATGAAATGGAAACCACAGTTCTTGGAGTGACGTGGGTCCAAGAGCAGATGTGATGGTGGGTAATGCACCATCGGGAGAGGGCATACTGACCTGTGAAGCTAATCCTCAAGATGGCCAGTAGGAGGTACCACCATGGTGAGTGGAGTCCATCATAAGCAGTTATTCTATATTTCTTTTTATCCTCTTCATTCAATGTATGGGCCCCAGGTCTTACTTACAGTCAAACTCTTCACTCAATACAAATTATAATTTTCCTCCTGGGAATTTCTATGATGCTCTCACTATCGTATATGTGTGCTTCACAAACATTAAGGAACTGATCTTCATAACAGGTGATATCATCACCAATTTATAGATGGGGACTGAGACACAGAAATTAAGGGGAAAACTGTCAAAAATGTCCACAAATTTTGGGAGCCCAAATTGACAAACATTGATTCTTATTTGCCAGAATATCTAGCATTTTATAACACTTTAAATGATCAAATCACAACACCAATTGATTTCAATTGCAGTCATGAATACTCAGCACTTCTGCAAATCTGGCCCCAACTATCTCATGATGGGCTCTCAGAAAATAAGGGATGCATGATTAGTGGCCCACTGTGAAGATTTTGGTTTGAACGACGTGCACAGTATCATACAGGTACTCTGTAGAAGAGAAAGGGATATAATCCAATTCTCCAGAATGACATTCAATATCCTTAACCATCCATTCCCTTCCTGCAATCATCCTACCTCTTTCACTGGACATCTTCCAACTTCTGCAAGAATGAGGCAGGAATCCTATACACAACAACCTCCTTCACTACACAACCCTTATTCATTCCCAGAACACTGTCAATACTGTGAATAGACTGAGGGAGAGATCTTGTGGAAAAATACTCTGTAACAATATAATTAAAAACTATATCATAATACAGACATACCAGGAAGCCAATTTAAGGTCGCGTGTGCAGTTCCTAATTTTGAATGCTTGACTTTGCAACTTTAATCTTCTTTTAACTTTTTGTCTGTAAATGTAGTTTAGCATCTAGATCAGATGCTCATAATTTAGGACAGCCTAAAATGTTTAATCGAGTAGATATTTGGATGCAATTTCCTATTAAAATAATCCTAATTGGAAAAAAACATAAAAAACCCAAAAAACAGAAATCCTATCACATGCAACCCTATTGACTCAACCCACAACTTGGGTCATCAGCATGGTTGGGACCGTTAGATTCACTGCACAGACCTTCACTACTTGAGATAACAAAGTAACTGGTAGCAGTAGTAGGCTGAATATGTGGATCAGACCAGAGGGGTATGACACGCACAATTTACCAGTTTCACAGTTTGTTGAGAGCAGAGGAACGCAGATTCAGGAATCCTAGGTTCCACAGGGGAATGTGGCTTTAGTGGTTCTGTCCCTCTCCCCACCCCACCACAGCCTGCTTATAATATAGGGAATAATGCTGCATGAATGTACAGATGCAACTTTCCATCTCTTAAAGATGGAGCAATTCTCAAATATGTAGTGGAGGCTGCCTTAGATTTGATAGAATGTGTTCTGAAAAACATTGGTCCTGAAATCTCTGGTAGTTCATAACACTAAGGAGAAATTAATCCACATGAATAATTTCTGCACAGAGACTGATACCCAGTATTATCCATATGATGCTTATTTTCATCTCTATGTCCTACACAGATGGAATCTTGTTCAGATACAGCCCTCTTAAAATCAAGACAGTATTGCCTTCTCTCCCCTGACAATAAATGGCCTTGAGGGAAAATATAGGCAAGTTGGTGGACTGGTGTAAGTAGAAGTCAAAAACCACCTTTGTCGCAGATTTGGTTTGTGGGTAAAGGATCACATTATCTCTAGGAACACTGTGTGACACTGTAAGTCAGCCATTTATGTCTGAGTCATGCACACTTTCCAAGCTAATGTGATTACTACCAGAATGCTATCTTCAATGAGATTTGGTGGAGGAAACATTTAAAAAATGTCTCAAACAATTCATTCATTAAATTGATTAACACTACACTTAAATCCCAAGACAGCGTGAAGAGAAATAAATATGTGAAGTAGGCCATTTTAAAAATCTCATCAGTATAGAATTGAAGAACACAGTAATTATAGCTTGACAATTGACTCAGGATTTAACTGGAGCCTGAGAATTTCCTCATATATCCATGAGGACTATGCAGGTAAAGTTCTCCTCTGCTTCTCAAGCATTGGAGCTCATTCCATTTGAGACTTGACTCTACAGGCTGAATGGGAGTCTTCATCTCTTGGTGAGATTTACCAGGCTCCCGCTAGAAGTCTGTGCATACCTTTACCCAGTGCTGTAGAACACACAATGAGAGTCTTTACTGTTGAATTCATTTGCAGAATACTTTGTTGCAGGTAACCAGGTTCCACTCTTTACAACCTTCTCTCCTCTCAACATATATTGCCATGAAGTCTAGGTTTTAGGATTTTAGATATAGTCTGTATTTCAAAATGGTGAAAATTCTTGCAGGAGGGGAAGAAAAGAGGAAAACACTACCCATTTGATGTCTGCAGAGAACCCATGAACCTGAAACACACCTGTAATCTGTCAAAAAGTTCAAAGAATCGGTTTAGTCATTTTGCTTTGCCTGGTAATTCACTGGTTTGCAAATGGCCATGTGCAAGTACGACTCTGGACAGGAACATCCCAGTCCATGACATATTACTGATAAACAACAATATAGAAAATTCAGTATGGTACAGAACTGAAAACCTATGTGACAAACTAATTCAAATATCCAAACATCTATTGTAGAAAATCACTCCAGGCACATACAACTATAACAAACATTTTACATTTGTTTTCAGAGTTCAGACAATAGCAATATGATGAAATTGCATACGGAGTATTAGCACATATATCAGGATATCAAGAGATATTCTCTTCAAAATTCCATGACTCAGTTCTGTAACAAGTGACTTTTTAAAATGGAGTGAGTGCTAATCAAGTAAATAGATCTGAATTTTAAGTTGAAATATCTACTGTATTTCAAAAGGTTCAGCAAACAGATGTTATGGTCCAGAATGTGGCTCTTCAAATAGCATAATAGTTTTGGAAAACAAACAAAAGCATGAAAACATAAAAGATACAATTTAAAACAAGTCTAAAGTATCTATCTTTAGAGAAATGACTTTTTAAGAGGAAACTACTACTTCCGCCCAAACGTTGTATAATGATAACTGCTAATCTTTTTAGGCCAGCTGAAGATCTAGTCAAGAAAAAAAACAAAAAAACAACAATACAATTTTATAATCACAAACTTTTGACTTCTATGATAGATGCTTTTCTTCAATAAGGAGTGCCAGACATTTAGAGGCGAGGGGGGAATAATCTAATAAAAGATTATTGTATAGCCATAGGAAGTCTATTAACATGGAACTTAAACAAACATTAAAAAATGACAGCCTTTACAAAAAAATTAAGTTTGTTCAACCCTATTTTTAAGACCAGTTTTGAATATTGTAACTTGCTAGCAAGTTATAGAATATTTTAAATATATAAATTTAAAGACATCCTAAAGACATTTCTGCTTGTAAAGTCATCATAGCAGCAGATTAAATATTATGTCAGACAATGATAATTGCCAAACAAGTAAATAAAATACTCAGCCCATATCCCTGAAAGAAAATTGATTTGGTTGGAAAAGCCCACAATATCTTAAGTGCATTAAGGGTGAGATTTTCAAAAAACATTCAGTGTTTACCCAGCTTTGGCCCTACTGAAATTGATAGAAGTTCTACTATTGATTGCTATTGAAACAGTTAGGCCAACATGGAGCAGTTTTGAAAATGCTATCATAAAATGTTCCTCTCAACTTTATGTTTAGTCTTGTGCTGTCATATTAGCTTTTCAAATTTTCTGTACATTTTTATTTTCTTAAGAAAAAAAAAAACCTCTATGATTTCCGAAACAGTCACTTATTTTCATGTCATTTTTAAAGTAGCACCATACATATGGAATAGAAAAAATACAAACACATCTCTGGAAAACATGAATTGCCCAAAGGATATTGGCTTTTCTGTGGAATGAGCTGAGGCTTACAGCCATCAAAACAAATAGATTTTGGTCCACCACCTCCCATGTGTGTAGATCCTGGACACAGCAGATGGGAGTTACAATCCAGCCATATAACAGCTATAACCAAGGTAACATATAGTCTATTCCTATGTTAATAGTTTTTGACCATTCAGTCACACACTAATCATCATCAATAGTGGCATCAAGACACAAAATACGTCATAGCTATAACATTATATGTGATAGTGATTTTGCTTTTTGGATAACAGCATAGAGATTGTAATTAAATATTGTATTTTTCACTACTTAACTGTGTTTACTGGATCCAAAATATATGTTTGCAACCACCAGTTAAATTACCAAACAAAAGAGAAAAAACATAAAGTGTTTATTTAAGAGAATGAAAAGTTATTTTTGAGAAGAAAGCTCAAAAACCTGAAGAAAACCTATAAAATAGATCAAATTTAAAAGTCCATAAGAGAAACAGTAATTTACATCTTTTCTGGGCAGTTAAATTGGGTGGATTTAGTTAGAAAGAATAGTAGTACACATTGGAAAACCCTTAATAGATGCCGCCAGTGGAGAGTTTTGCAGTACATAACAGGATCTGCCACTTGATGTTAGGAGTAAATGGGTTTTTTTTGTCTTATAGATGCTAACACTTACAGTTCAAAACAGATGCAGAGTTTCTACACAAAACACTTCATTTTATACTATAAAAGATGTGGCATTGGCAAAATGCATCGAGCTCATTGTCCATCTAGGGAAAAGAAACTGCTCAGTCAAGACACTATTCTACTTCCCAGAATTATTAATTATCATTATTGTTATTACTACTACTTTTCCCCTACTATTTTTTGTCTTTCCTGTTACTTATTCCTTTCGCTCTCTAGCTTTATGACTTACTAATTTTAGAGTCTGTGCAATGCCTGAAAAGTTAATTTATCAATCATTTGAGTAGTACTTCCTAACGAGGAAAAAGGTGCACACTATCTCAACACAGCTTTAGCTAACAAACTATCTAAAGGCAAAACGTCTCAGACTTGGAATCTTGATTATCACACACAGTAAGAAAGAGTTATTTTAAGATTATCTCTCTGCTAGTTATGGGAGCTGAGAAAGATTAAAATGATCTCTGTATATAAAGGACAAGTGCGAACAATACAATGGGTACATTTAAGCAACTTGTTCCTGATTTTGCTTCAGGAGTTGAGGGGGTTCTTAGCAGGGAGATGTGAGATGGTAAGAGAAGTTGATGGAAATGGGAGTACCTAGGGTTGGTGTGTGGAAAGAGATGAGTGAGAGGGTGACCAGAATTTTGGGACAAAATTGCAAAGGAAGTACAAGCAGCAGTAGGGTAGAGACAAGGTACTGTAGTTAGGAAGAAACAGGATGTATATCAGGGACTGGCTAGAAGAAATAGGTAGCAAATGGGTTAAAGGGAGGACTGAATTGGAGAAACGCCAGCCAGGACATGCTACACTGGCTGCCAGAGAGCAATGAAGCAAATAATAAAATGTATCTGAGCTTACCTGAAATTCCCCTTTTCTTCTGTGATGGAAAATTCAGGCTGATTTCAGCTTGCGGTCAGTCACTGGCAGCAAGTGAATGCTTAGGATGGGAAAAAGAAAGCCCAGCCCTTGAAGTTCTCATCTTGAAACAACCATCACAGCCAGGATAATTCTATTCTACATTTTTAAATTACAGGCTGTATTAATCTATAGATTGAAAACACAAAACAGTTTATGCTGCTGCAGAACACCGGGATAATTTTGGCTAGCAAAGTAACCTGAATCTTTGGATGTCATATTTTATTTTTACCTGACCATGGATGATCCCTTTGTTTCCAGGATGGGCTAGATCTGTGGACATTCTTACTCAAAGAAAATAATTTTTTCAGGTAAGTTTGGATAACATTTCCTATTGTTCATTATATTAAGGTTCTCAGAACTGTTATGATGGGATTTGCACAGCAATGTGCCACCAGGATGGAAAGAAGAAAAAAAAAGAAACATCAATTATATAAATTCTGTCATCCTCCTAATAAGATACTATAACATGGAGAAGAATGCTGCCAAAAATGACATCCACTGAAGATCAGAGAACCATCTTGTAGAATTTGGTGAATGTAAATATTGACAACCATGTGGCCACCTTGCAGATTTCATTAAAAGAGATATGCAATTTCTCTGGCCATAAGAAAAGGAATGAAGGATCTCAGAAAGGCTCCATCTTATTCCTGTAGAAATAGCTGATTTGCATGTCTTCTTACTTTTGCAGCTGGACTATATAAAGCAGATATTAACTTTGGATGTATACAAAATTTGTGGTATGCATATTGTATAACATGAGGAGGTTTCAAATCTTGAGTGTGCAAATGCTTCGGATGAAGGAAGAACATTTCCATTCTGTGACCAAAAATATGAATTTCCCTTGGAAATAAATGCTTTGTAAGGGCAACATTGCATAAATGAATAATACAATACAGGATCTCATCAGAGAGAGCTCCCAACTTTGAAAATTCATCTGATGGAGGTAGAAACTATTTGGAAACCACTATGATGAATAGGAAAACTATAATGATGCCTCCTCTAGAGGTTAAATCCTGATAATACTAAGGATGAAATGAGGTTACAAAGTTCTGTTTGGTTACTTTGTGGGGAAGGAATCAGGGCTGCCGTAAGAAAGGGCTTAATGATGACATGTGAAGAAAAGCTTTTCTTGAACATACTAAGAACCTATGATAATGGGAAGACTTTACTTTTAGTTTGTACTCTTGTATTCATATTAAGGCATTCCTGGAGGAACTCAGGGCTATGTTTCACTCACTACAATGGGAGATCAATCTATAGAACTTGCATAGACAAGTGAAAAATCTGTTTGCTGACTTTTTTTCCTTGGTCCAGCAGATTATTAATCACTTCACCCAAGTAACCATTTTTATTTAGATTACATATTTCAAATACAAGACAGATAGGTTTCTTCACCAAATAGTCACCAAACTGAGAAGAGGTGATGCCATTTTAGATTGAGTATTGGCAAGTAGCAAGGATCTCAGAGAAGAACCTGTTGTAGTGGGTTCGAGTGATTCTGAATTAATACAGTTTAAACAAATGGAAGGATAAACAAAAACAGTTCTGCAGCTTGGGTCCTTGATTTTAAAAGGGGAAACATTTTAAAAAATAAGGGAAGTGGACTAGACTAAAGAACTGAAGGATCTTAAAGTGGAGGAGGCTTGGAATTACTTTAAGTCAAAGTTGTATAAACTATCTAAAGCCTTCATCCCAAGCAAGGAGAAAAAATGTAGGGAAGGTTTGCAGACCAACTGGATAAACAAATATCTCACATGGGTTAAGAAAAAGCAGAAAGCCTTCAAGGAACGGAAGAAGGAATCACTCAGCAAGGAAAGCTGTCTCTTGGAGGTCAGAAAGTGTAAGGAAAAGGTGAGACCTGTCAAAAGCCAAGCAGAGTTGGACCTTGCAAAGAATATTAAAACCAATAGTAAAAAATTCTTTAACCATATAATTAAAAAGAAAAGATGTGGGACTATTAGACTGCTAAGCACGAAGAATGGGGATGAGAGTAAAGATAATCTAGGCATGGATCAATACCTAAACAAATACTTTGCCTTAGTGTTTAATAAGAACAACAAAGAACTTAAGGACAGTGGCAGGGTGGCTAATGGGAACGAGGATATGATAGTAGAAACTACTACATCCAAGGTGGAAGTCAAACTCAAACAGTTTAACAGGACCAAATCAGGGTGCCCGGGACAATCTCCATCCATAAATATCAAAGGAACTGGCACATGCAATTGCAAGCCCAATAGCAAGCATTTTTTAATAAATCTATTAACTCAGGGATCATACATTATGACTGGAGAATTGCAAATATGGTAGTTATATTTAAGAAGTGGGGGAGAGGGTATCCAGGAAACTCCTGGGCTGTTATTTTGACCTCAATTGTATTCAAGGTCTTAGAACAAATTTTGAAAGAGAAAGTAGTTAAGGACATAGAGGTAAACAGTAATTAGGATAAAAGACATGGTTTAAGAAAATGTTTATCATGCCAGATCACCTGATCTCTTCTTTGAGAAAATAACTGCTTTTCCATACAAAGGAAATGCAGTAGATCTAATTCTACTGGAATTCAGGAAGGCATTTGATACAGTTCCACATCAGAAATGATTAGTTAAATTGGAGAAGATAGTGATTAATACAGGAATGGAAAGGTGGGTAAGGAAATGGTTAAAGGGGAGATTACAATGGGTCCTACCAGATGGCGAACTATCAGTCTGAAGGGAGATTACTAGTGGAGTTCCTCAGAGATTGGTTTTGGGACCAATGTTATTTAACATTTTCATTAATGACGTTAGCACCAAAAAATGGGCATGTGCAAATAAAATTTGTGGATGACACAAAGTTAGGAGGTATTGCCCATATGGAAGAGGACAAAGTGGGTATCCACCCACAAACACTTATGCTCCAATACGTCTGTTAGTCTATAAGGTGCCACAGGACTCTTTGTCGCTTTTTACAGATCCAGACTAACACGGCTACCACTCTGATACTTGATACCAATAATTCTAGTAACCCTTCTGCACCTTGCTCTATCATATCCAGAGGCAGAAGTCAAGGTTCCATGGTCTTTACTCCCTCAACTAGTGAACACAAATAATTATTTTTTATTTATTTCTTAGAGATTAGTGAAGAAAGCATAGGAGACCTGGTGGAAATAGTCAGGGTTTTAATTCAATCCAGGGAATGGTCCCAAAACAAGAGAGTATATTATTAACTGACCACAATTGATAGTGATTATCAAGGAGCTCTCATCTGTTTATTAGACCAGTATTCCAAAAGGTTCCAATGGGGACTGAATTTTGGTTTATATGAAATCACTTATTTTATGGCAATCTTAATCTCTATTAAAAGTTCTCTAAGATGAAGACTTTGAACCTCATAGTAGCCATTTCTATCCCCAAGTCTATAGATGACTTTCCTAGTTCTCAGAATGGTAGCTGTGTTAGTCTGTAGTTCTGTATGTTTTGATTCTCTATTTGCCAGGTATCCAAAATACTAAAGTACTGTGTCAGTTCTTTGTGTTTGGTTCTGCTTTCTTTGTACTGCCTACTGATCAGCTAAATTGTCTATGGAGTGAATTCCCTCCTTCCTTTTTAAATGCATTATTAATAACAACAGGATCCTGGAAGAGACCCTCAGAAAACTGGCCAGACTGAAAGGTAATGATTGGAGTTGAAAAAAACTATCATCCACATGTAAAGCAGAGGAATAGGTTTTGAGATGTAATATGGTAATGACAAGAGACAAGCCTGGTCAGGTCTACAGAACACAAAGTCTCTCTGTATATTTGTCAGAGTACTTTTTATATTATTACTCTTTAGTTATTTTCCTAAAGAAAGGTTGATTCTTATTGAATCAACATATGTTGATTTGCAACCAAATAAAGCCTTCACACTAAATTTGGTACTTCTTTTTGTTAACCAGGAGGATATATTATTTATATTTATATTATTTAAGCAATCTATTAGCTTAGTATATATTGATTCAGATTCTTAATTTGTATTATTGTAGGGAAAGGTGAATTACATTTCTTATTTATTAGATTTTTTTTAATTCAGGAATTTTAATTTAAGACGCATTTGGACAGTAACTGGAACTCAGTTAAAATAAGGAAAAAAACAGAAATTTTAAATTGTTTTTATTACTGAAATAAAGCTATCTTACGTTAGATACATAAGGGGAAAAGATCAGTTTACCAAAACAAAATTTTGTATTTAAAACTAATTGATTTATTAAACAAAGGAAGTATTATCTGTGGTTAGTGAATTGAACTGATTGTTTCTGTCAATATGTCCTTCAGATTATAGAACTACAAAATCTCATCCTCTTCAACCTCATTTTTAATAATAGGTTAGAAGAGAGAAAACAAGCTTTCCTGCTTTTTCAACTCCCAATCATTTTCTCAGCTTTGAATTAACTATCATTGAACTGAACTTGTTAAATAAATGAAGACAATAGTCTCTCTGCACCTGCAAAAGAGACTACTGCTGTCAAAAAACTGGCTTAGCATTTCAACAAACTCTGGTGCCAGGTGCTTATTCAGTGACTTCTACCAGTTTTAGAGTTTGACTTTAAAAAAAAAAAGTTGGTAACAAACTTGCTGAATTGAATATTATATTTTATTTAAGATTATCTTAACTTTAGTAAATTTAGGGCTTAACACAGGTTGTCTTGATTTCAAATATGTTTATTTTTAAAAGACAATTGTGACAAAGTTCCTCCTCTACCTTGGTGGGTCCTGCGCTTATTGGCAGATTTTGCTAGCCTCAGAGATCTTCCTGTGTTGTATCAGGAGTTGGGAGGTTTTGGGGGGAACCTGGGCCCACCCTCTACTCCAGGTTCCAGCCCAGGGCCCTGTGGATTGCAGCTGTCTATAGTGCCTCCTGTAACAGCTGCATGACAGCTATAACTCCCTGGGCTACTTCCCCATGGCCTCCTCCAAACACCTTCTTTATCCTCACCACAAGACCTTCCTACTGGTGTCTGATAACGCTTGTACTCCTCAGTCCTCCAGCAGCACTCACTCTCAGCTCCTTGCGCTTCTTGTTCCCAGCTCCTCACACACACACCACAAACTGAAGTGAGCTCCCTTTTAAACCCAGCCTTAATTGATTCTAGCAGCTTCTTGATTGGCTGCAGGTGTTCTAATCAGTCTGTCTGCCTTAATTGTTTCCAGAAAGTTCCTGATTGTTCTGGAACCTTCCCTGTTACCTTACCCAGAGAAAGGGGACCTACTTAACCTAGGGCTAATATAGCTGCCTCCTATCACTCTCCTGTAGCCATCTGGCCTGACCCTGTCACATAATGTATTTTATTTATATAAAAAAATCTGATTTAAATTAAAAAATAAGATTTTTATTCATCCCACCTTTGAGTGCTAACATTTCCAAGTACTGCTTGCAATCAGGAATGAGACAAGACTGTACCGCTGACTCCTGCAGAGTTGCACAGAATACAATGTGCTGTAACTCCATTTTGACCAGTAGCTATTCTGAGTAGCTATATGCTCCCAAACTGAAAGGGTGTGGCACCAATCTGGAAGTTTATTCAACTAGGATTGGGTAGAAGTCATGATGATAGCTCCGAGGCAGCTGAGGTCATTACTGACTTCGTCTGAATGGCTGCCTCTCCTGGATTTGTTCTAGCTAACAAGTGGTACTCTCATGTTGACTTCTTCAACTGGCCACATGACCTATATTCTTTTAAATCATGTATGACTGGGGCCAGAATTACAAATCAACTTATTAGATGACTCAATTATCATCTTGTCTCTTAGTCTTCTCAACAGTTTCCCTCTGGAGTACTAAGAGAACTGGAAGATTTGTCTGGGCATCAACTCTCCCCAAACCCATAAAAAACATGGCTGGAACAGAGATATATTCCACTAGTTGCAGTAAGAACTGCAGGGCATCCCTAGAAGCAACCAAAAAGAAACCTGCTATCAAATAAATGATTGCATCCACCATCCACATAATAGCATCCACCCATATTAACATTGTGGGGCTGTGAAGGTATTTATGGTTTCAGATGACACTTCATAATTCTTCTTGAGAAAGTAGTCCACTTTTTCAGGTAAACAGTCCTACCAACCACCAGGGAACACATTTATCCCACATTTATCTTCAAAAGTGACACAATTCTGGATTTGAATCACATACACTTAGGAAACTTATTGCCTTATATAATAGGTGCAGGGAGTCTGGAAAGTAGTGAGTGGTAGGCCAGGGAGGCTCCTTACCACCTGCTAGGTCTTCCACATCTGGGCTGCTCTCCCTTTCATCCCTTCATAGCCAGCATCCTAGGGAAGAGGAGAGGAAGGTGGACAGGCATGGCATCCTGCAGTAGCAGATGAAGCTGTCAGCCTTGTTGAAAGAGCATGACAACCTTCAGCAGTATATAGGGTTGATAGCCTGGACAAAGGAACATGGCAACCTACATCAGCAGTTGGGGACAGTAGTCTGGTACATTCTTAGAATTTTTAGGTGTGACCAAAAATTTCCATTCCTCCCCTAAAGCATGACAGGGGACGGATAGCTACTGTTTATCTAGGGCATCAATTTGATCCTCTGAATCAGACAACTACTAGACCTTCTCCCCAAAGGAAGAAAAATCCCTTTCTTCCCCCCCGCCCTCCCTTTGGATGTCTGGATTTATACTCCTGTTCTGTGCACTGACATTTATAGCCAATTCTCCACAAACCACCAGTAAGTGCTTTATGGATCACAGTTTGAGAATGTCTGCTCTATACAAATATAAGTTCCCTTGAGTAATATTTGAGTACTTATTCCCTGCTCAGCAAAATTCTTCACCAATACCACCAATCTCTCCATGCCTCAGCTTCCCATCTACAACCAGGGGCAATCCACTATAGTCTCACAGAGATGTCAAGAGGCCAAATCAATCAATATCTGCACAGCATCCAGACAGGCCCAGAGAGCAGGTACTATATCCATTCAAAATAGGATTCCCATTATTATATTTACTGGGCTGCAATATACTATGGAGTTATGATAGCTTTAGCAGCAGGATTAATATAAGAAAAAAGCTGCTGACTCTCCAAAACACAAATCAAGAAGCCTGAGTTCTACAAATATAAACTAAGCTCTCACATAGCAGCATCCATGAATAACACTTTTTACCATCTCCAGTTGGCTAGGAGAGTCCTTCCTCAACCTGATAGAGAATGACCTCGTTTTCATCACCTCTCAGCTGAACTACAGCAATGCAATATACATGGGATGAAGTCTATAGCATTTAGGAAACTAAATAAATGAGTAAACCAAACCACTATATAATGTTTCCTCAGCAACACAGGCTACCATCAGCATATGAAACTTCTTCTCCGCACTGTACACTGGCTTCTCATATATCAAATCACATTCAAGGCCTCAGCCTTTATCTTCACAGTGCTCAGTAGATCCAGTGGACATTTAAAGTGCTTCACAGTGCTCAGTGGATCCAGGACATTTAAAGATCCGCTTAAGTTCCGAATGAAGACGGTGGTTGACAATTTCACTTCTCTGGCACAATTGAACTTTCTACAACATGGATAAGGAGGAGACAGAGCTTTCTTGGGGGCTGTTCTGTAAACTGTGGAATGAACTGCTAAAGGAGCTAAGGACTATCACAAACCTTACCACCATTTGTTCCAAACAGAAGGAACATTTCTTTGACTTACCTTCTCTAACATAAATACACAGCAATTAAAAAAAAACATGCTAGAACAAAACACTACACTGCACATTCAACCCCCTCTCAGGGAGAGGATGAGAGGAACAAAACCACACAAACATGCATACAAGATATTAGTCACATTACTTAATTCACTAAAGGAAAGCACTCAGAGACTTTGACAATGAACTCCATGGACAGTGCATAATGGAGGCTGGGGCAGGCTAAGCCTCCCCAAACCTCCACTAACACTCCTGGGGCTCAGAGCTCCTCTGGGCGGCCAGGGCTTGGGCCGACCAGGGTGGCTTGGGCAGGCCAGCTGGTGCAGCTTGGATGGGCAGATGGGCGCGCGGAGCGGCTCGGGCGGGCTGGCCAGGGCTTCTCTGGCCATGGTGTGAGCTTGGGGCTCCTCTGGCCCTGCTGGGCAAGAGTGAGGGGTGGGGCCTTGGGCAGAAGGGGAAGAGTAGGGGCAGGGCCTAAGGCAGATGGGAGGCGAGCCTCCTCAAACGGGGAGTTCATGTGCCGCCCATGAGCTTGATACAAGAACTGATATAGAACAGCACAACAATAAGTGATGTCACACTAATGGGGAAAATATGTAAAAAAGAGGGAAGAATTGCACTGACAGGCAATTCATAGCTCAGACAACCCTTTGTCATGCATGGGACATTACAAAAGAGAAAAGGAGAAAAGAAAAGGAATAACTGACACTGAGGAGTGGGGAAAAGGAAAATTAACCCCATCCAGTTGCTATTAAAAACAACATTCACATTGAATCAACAGTGTCACTGAGCCAAGGCCAAAAGTGAAAACTTTAGCACTATACTGCTCAACCTGCCTGATCTCATTCCATAAACAACTTCCAAGACTATACAATTCATGTGCAAAAAAAAAAATATGTACAAATGTAAGTTACACATAACATACCGGATATAACAAAAAAAAGCAAATAAATGGGGCTGGGCACGGGAAGTAGTTGTTTTTTGGCTCTTCTTATTTGATGGAGATGGAATCCTGTCTGGTACTGGGATCTTAGTGATTGTAAATCTGTTTTTTAGTGAACTGGAAATGTAGATAATGGATTGTTTTTACACTGTAAATCTACTTCCAGTGAGCCGGAAATGTGTTTCATAATGAGTTGTTTATGAGTTGCAAATCTGTTCAGTGAGCTGAAAATGTGTCGGATAATGGGTTGTTTATGAATTCTAAATCAATATTCAGTGAGTTGGAACTGGGTTAGGTAATGGTTTGTGTAGGGGTTGTAAATCTGTTTTCAGTGAACTGGAAACATGTTGGATAATGGGTTGTTTCTGAGTAGTAAATCTGTTTTCAGTGAACTGAAAAAAATGTTAGATAATGGGTTGCTTGTGAGTTGTAAATCTGTTTTTAGTGAACTGGAAACCTGTTCATTACAGGGCTCTTTATATGTAGTAACTGTTTTCAGTGAGCAAAAAATGTTTGATAATGCATTGGTTTTGAGCGGCAGATCTGATGTCAGTGAAGTAGAAACAACAGCTAATAGATTCTTTATGAGTAGTACGTATGAATTCAGTGAACTAGAAATGTGAGTTAACAGTATCTTGCATATCATCCATTCTGTTCTCACCTTTCCGGTTAAATATTGAGTTATAGTTTGTATGAATTGTAGACGTGTGCTTAATGAGCTGGAAAGGGTTGTAGACCTGTTCTGAGTGAGCTAGAACCACACTAGATTATGTTTTTAGTGTGGTTTCAGAGTTTTTGTAGCCCAAAGAAAACATGTTACAAAATATTTGCTGATTAATTGGTTTTCAGTTTTCAGCAGGACCAGAGGGTTTAATTACTGTCACAGGTACATCAATTTTTATCTTATTATGCTATTTTTTGCTTGCCTATCACCATTACTGAAATCTGTATGCTTGCTTTCACCTAACCACCTCTTCCCCATAGCACATAATCAGCAGGTCAGAAATCAGAACAATTCATTACCTTATATGCAATTTTAATACGTTATAGTGAAAAAAAATCATATCACCCCTGGGTTTGGAGCCAGCTTTGCTCCTTCCATTTCCCTCACCCCTTCAGTTTTCTTTATAGATGCCCTTTCCTCGCCAAATTGCTGCATTTTACCATCTACTCCAGAAGATATCTCCATTGATTTAAATTGAGTAATATCACATTTACACTGGTGTGAGAGGAGAATCAAGTGCAAAGATTCTGAACGAAAAGAAGAATATTTCAAACTAGAGCATAAAATCCCCCCAAAATATGAAAGACAAAAGAAAAAATATTTCAGAACAGCTGAAATACACAATAGCATACGTAGTCTTACAAAATTATTTTCATTCAATATGAAACTACAACTCAAGCATTTATAGAAAACAGGAGTTGTGGGCATGGGAACAACATGGTTTGCAAATATGTCCAATATTAACACAGTTGAGTTTTCTGCATTGAGAAAGAAATTAATCTGATAAAATGGTTCAGAAGAATACTATTGTTAGTGATAGATGAATTCAGGAGTATTAAGATTCCAGGTAGAATCTCTTATCACTAATTCATTTAACACTATGAACTGTGCTTTGTAGAGTGTCATTAGGTACTTTAATACACAGTATTATAGTGTAACTGAGGACATTTTATAAAGCACTGATTTACCTGTAATTAGGATTGGAAGGATTAGGTTTTTATCAGTAAATGCTGATTTCATGTACACACACAAAATGACAAACAAATATTTCCATAAATGATGATCAAAATTGACAGATAGGCAAAGTAAGAAAAATGCTACTTGAAAACCTATTAGCATTTGATTTAAGGATATTGACTTTGTATATTTTGACATGTGATGTTGACCATTTGTTTTTAATTTTTATAAAACTTTAATCTGTTGAATTTCAATGTCTACTGTCATTTAATAATAAATGTCTGCCCTCTATTGTCTGCCCCCCCGTAACTTCCCATAACTGTGAAAATTTGAAATCAATAACACTTGTGGGGCAGGGTTAAACCACATAATTTTGTTCAACTGTGCAAATTTAAATAGATAAAAATGTACAACATGATTATGTGTTGAAATTATAAAATAATAAAAATTGAATTCTGCCAAGCCTACCTATAATATTGTCCGAGAGAGAGAGAATTGAAAGGTCTCCAATTCTATCTCATACAATGCTTAGTATATTTTGGAGATAGTGGAAACAAAATAATCATGGAAGCTCCAGCCACGGGTTCATAGTGAAGGTTAAGTTGAAATTTGCATTGAAAGAGAGGAATGAAGATAGTTTGGGTGCTGCGGCAGAGTTGAGACACTGCAGGAATGCCCCCTTGTGGCTGCAATAACATAGTAAACTGTCTTCTCTAACATCCCCACAAATGGCTGCTCCAGCCTCATGATTGTCTGCCTGTTCTCATTATTCAGATCTCCAGTCAGGCCACATTTAGTTCCACCCTTTCTAGCGTAAAAAGAAAGACCAACAAAAACAAATGGTGGATCCCTCCTTCCTGTCTGATGCCTTGGATTCTGGGCCCAGTGGACACTCTTTTCTCAGGGCTTCTAGTAGCCCACATCTTCTTCTCAGGGCTTCATGCCAACTTGACATTGGGTGTTAGCAAAACCGAGGCCCAGCCTCTATACCTGATTCCAGTTCAGGACCCTAGAAGAAATAGTCACTTCGCCAGACTCCTTAGTGCCACCTCCCTGGGCTTCTTCATATAAAGCAGTGGTTCTCAAACTTTTACACTGGTTACCCCTTTCACACAGCAAGCCCTGAGTGCGACCCCCCCCCATAAATTAAAAACACTTTTTTTATATATTTAACACCATTATAGAAGTGGGGTTTGGGGTAGAGGCTGAAAGCTCGCAACCCCCCATGTAATAACCTCCTGACCCCCAGTTTGAGAACCTCTGACATAAAGCCATTCTATGGGATCTCTCCTCACCTACAAAAAACCTTCCGGTTCGCTAGAGACCTCTTATATTCTAGATAGGTGTTGCAAATAATTTTTTGTTACTCTATATGGAAAACTCACAGGCCTTAAATATCTGCCTTCACTGGTCTTTCCGTATGGTCTTTACAATTTCATAAGAGATGATCTAGCATTTCCTGGATTCTACATGTTTTGCATAGTCCATCCTCATGTTTATTAGAAATAGGTTACTATCTAATACATAATGACCTTTTAAAATTCTGAATAGATCCAATATATTCTCTCTCTCTCAGGGCCTTAAATTAATATCACCATTTTCAAGTATTGGGTATATTTCATGGATTCCCCCCGACTTCATTTCATGTGGACACAGTTCTTGTCATTCCTTCCTCAGCTCATTTTGATTAAGTGTTTAATTCCAGTTTGCTTAAAGGGGATATCCAGGTCAATTTTTTTGTGCTTAATGGCATTTTTTGTCTGCCAGTTTGATACCAGCTACCCCTACATGTGTCGGGATTCATATTCTTACTCTGGGCAATATCCAATTGCACCAATTCAGTTTCTAGCAGTAATATTTGATTGAGTATATCATTTTGGCTGTCAAACTTGCCATTGTAAAGTGCCTGCAGCACTGATAAAGAATCAGACAGGATGGTCATGGCAGCTGGCTGCACATCTGAGGCCCAAGCTAGTGCCAGCAATATGGCTGTTAGCTCAGCCATTAAGATGGAGATAACGATCAGTGGAAAGGGACATTGGTTCTGAACCATCACTTGATGTAGTGCCCAGTAGCGTACACAGAGACAAAGGGACTCATCTTTTCTCTTTACAAAGAGGACCAGAGCCCCAGCAGGAGACACTAGGTTGTTCTGGGTGTACTCAGCGAAGGAAAAAAGTTCTGGTGACATCACATAGACCTGGGCATGGCATTTTCTGCTTGCCCGTCTTGCTTGTCTACCTGGTCATGAAAGATTTGATTTTCTGAAAACAGCTGTGCCAGTTGGTCCCACAAAACCATGTTCTCTCCCTGGATTTGATTGACCACTTCTGCATGGGGCAGTTGATGTGGAGCGGTTAAGTGATCTGTGCATAATGTCAGAGCTGGATCATGGGTGGCTTGCCTAGTGGCTAGAGCCAAGGCCAGATGTCAGGAGTCACTGCTGTGGATTTCCCATTCATGTTCCTGTGAGAAGTGCCTGCTGAGGTTGTCAGCTGTAGTGTTTTGGCACCCTGGTAGGTATGATGCTGTGATGTTTATATTGTTGCAGATGCAAAAGTTCCATAAATTCATGGCTTCTATGCATAGTGAGTGAGACCTGGCTCCTCCTTGGCAATTGATGTAAAACATGCACACCACTTTGTTGGTGAGAATAGAGATTGAGATTTCTCGTATGAGCGGGAGGAAGTGTCGGCATGCATTGTGTGCTGCACAGAGTTCCAGGAGATTACATATCAATTGGGTTTCCATCGCAGACTATTTGCCTTGTACATTGTGCTGACCCAAGTGGGTGCCCCAACCTATCAGGGGGGCATCTGTTGGAATAGTCACTGATAGTGGCTCTTGTTTAAAGGGAATCCCGGAGCATACATTCCCCGGCAGTGTCCACCATTGTAGGGAGAGGATAACCCTTGATGGTAGTGTCACATGTCTGTTGAGAGAGTGTTTTCTGGATGCATCGACCATGCTCAACCAGTGCTGCAGACAGCGGATATGGAGTCTGGCATACTTTACTACAAAAGTTATAGCTGCCATATGTCCCAGAATATGAAGGCATGTCCTCACTGAAGTTTGTGGGCTCATGGTTTGGTTTGTATGGAGCCTAGGTCAGCTCTGATAAACTCCAATCGCTGGGTTGGTTCCAGGGTGGATTTCTTTTCATTTATCTGAAGACCTAGCTGGTGAAATACCTCTATTGTGATCTTCAGCATGCCTGCCGTTTCTTGTCGGTTGGCACCCTTGAGAAGGCAATCATCCAAATAGGGGAAGATTCTGACTCCTTTGTGTCGTAAATGTGCTGCTACTACCGTGAACATTTTTGAGAATATGCAGGGAGCAGTGGACAGTCCAAAGGGAAGGACCCTGTATTGGTAGTGGTTGGGTCTTACTATGAACCTCAGGAACCGTTTGTGGGCAGGATGTATTGTAATATGGAAGTATGCATCTTGGAGGTCGAGAGGTGCAAACCAGTCTTCCCCCACCCCGCACCCAGAGCTGGGATTATTGTGGCCAGAGTGACCATTTTGAACCTGTGGTTCCGTATGAACCTGTTGAGTTTTTGGAGATCTAAGATTGGTCTCCATCCCCCTCCTTTATTATCTGTCAGGAAATATTTGGAATAAAATACCCTCCCTCGGTATTGATGTGGTACTGGTTCTACAGCACCCAGGAGTAGGAGGTGGTTCTGTTGCAGAAGGTGCTCATGAGAGGGGTCCCTGAAGAGGGACGGGGAAGGGGGGAGAGGAAGGGGAATGGCTGTGAAAGGAATGGTGTAGCCAGACTGTATGATCTCCAAAACACACTGATCTGTGGTTATCACAGTCCAGGCTTGGGAAAATGGGCATAGGCAGTGACTAAAATTGTGGGATGGGGTAACTGTTGGCGCTAGAGGTGTGGGGAGGTAGTGCATACCTCATCCAAGACTTCAAAATTGTGGCTTAGATGTGGATGGATGGACAAGGCCTAGTTCTGTGGAGTTCATCATCTCTGTTGTTTGGGTCTGTTCTGAGTGAAGTATCATGGTTGTTGATGGTTAAACGAGGTGTCTCGTGACCTCTGGTATGGTGTAAAGTGAGGGCGTTTGTCAGGCGGTGGGTGTATGACTTGTGTACACAGCATCATTCGGAGGCCATGGTATGGAGGTCCTCCACTTTTAGCTGTAGTTCTTTTGGAATTCCCAAAGCCTGCAACCATGATGTTCTTCTCATAACCACAGCTGTTGCAGTTGTTCGGGCAGCTGTGTCCGCTACATCCATTGAGGCTTGCAGCGCTGTGCGGGCTATTAACTGACCCTCGTTAATAATGGCATTGAGTTGAGAACATTTATGCTTGAGGAAGTCCTCCACGAGCTCTTGTATTTTATTATAGTTAGAGTAGTCATAATTTGCTAGTAGAACAGAATAGTTGGCAACTCTAAGCATAAGGGTGGCTGACGAGTAAACTTTCCACCCAAAGAGGTCCAGTCTCTTGTGTTCTTTATCTTGCAGTGAGGAGCGGAAATGAGGCTGTTTACTGTTTAGCAGCCTCTACTACCAGAGAACAGGCTTGAGGGTGTGAAAACAAAAATTCCATGCCTTTGGCTGGAACAAAGTATTTTCTGTCAGCCCTTTTGTTGGTGGGTGATGCTGATACTGGTGTTTGCCATATTACCTCCGCAGGCTCCATTACAGCCTCATCTATGGGGAGGGCAATCTTGGTCAATGATGCCGGCTGTAAGATTTTTAACAACTTATGTTGTTTCTCCTGCACCTCATGTAAGGCAATTTCATGGCTGTTTGCTACTCTTTTGAAGAGTTTTTGGAACTGTTTCAGGTCATCTGGTGTCATAGAGGTAGACTTTTTCTTTTTGAACAAAAATCTCTAAGAGGAACTAAGGAAACTATGTAACTATGTACAGACTAAGACTAACTAAACAATGTAACTAAGTATAGACTAAAAATAAGTTCCTATGTAACTTGTAACTTTTTTTCCCCAGAAGGTATCAAAGAGAGCACTGCCACGGAGCTCTGTCTGCAGCCGAGGATGGTTGAGAAGGAACTGAAGGGATGGTCGGGGAAGCATGCTGCAGGAGGTGCCAACGGCTGCACAAGACGACTCCTGTGTGCGCCCTTCCCCCAACCGAGTACCGCTATTAGAAATCTCCGATCTCTGGTGCAGGGATGCACTGACACCTAGGGTTGCTGGAATGGGGTCACATGGTGACTTTGTCCTTGTGGACCACAGTGTAAGGTGGTGTGGTCATCAAAACATTAAACTCATTTACTTTCCTAGCAGATGTAATTGTTATTAGGAAGGTCATTTTGAAATTGAGAAATATTCTAGAGAATTGTGCAAGATGCTCATTGGGAAGCCCCGTCAGCTTTGTTAGGACAAGATTCAACACCCATGAAGGCAGAAGTTTCCTGATTGGTGAAGCACAATTTACCATACCCGTACGAGACCAAGAGACTTTAGGGTGAGAGAAGAAGGGGTTTGTCCTTAATTTAACTGTGATGAACAGAAATTGCTGCTATATGGACATTTAGGGACATTAAAATTAAGCCCAAGCCCCAAGACTTAAGGTGTAAAATGAACTCTATCACTGCAGGGACCCCAGCTGAAGCTAGTGAGTCCTTTACCAGTAGGCCAGATAGCAGACCATTTCCACTTTTGTTCATAGCATTTTAGCATGAGACCTTCCTGTAAGATACTGGCCTGAACCCTCTGACAGTAGGAAATGTTGACATTAATAGCAGGTTATCATCCACATCGCTAGGTGTAGTGTGTCTGAGATGAAATGCAGAACAAATTGATAAAGGCACAAAGTCAAACAGCAGAAATCCATGCAGTGGGGCTGCTAGTAGCCTGGATAGTGGTCAGTACCTCAGACATGGAGAGATTGAAGGTATTACCAGCATCTGAACTGGTGAGGAGTCCAAGTTAGTTAGTTCTGAGATGTCTGACATTAGAAGAGGGTGACAGTGGTACTGTTTGAGTCTTTGGAGAGAGATAGTGCTTCCTCTTTTGCTTATGCTCGTCTTGTGAGGAGAAGTGTTTCCTCTTCTCCCTTTTTTTAAACCCTGATGGGCATCTGTAAGCACTTGCAATGTCAAGACATCTGTATCAGTGATGGAGAGTTGGTGCCAGGGGTAATGATGACAAGTAAGAATCAGACACAGAGGAGGCTGCTTCCTGCATCCTCACTAAGGCTATTGAGGCCTTAATAGATGGTAGTGGCTTGGTCTTCAATGCTTTTTTTGACTTAACCATTACCAGTGGTGTCAGATGGTACCAGTAGGAGGCAGAGTTGAGTCTGGTTCTAGCCCTGTGATAGAAAGCTATGCTAAGGCCAGAGCAGCAAAATCAGTCTTGAATTCTGAATGAGAGGAATTCAGCATGAAGGCTGCACTTGGTATGCTGGATGGTCCTGGAGTAGCAGGCTGTAGGCACCAAGAAGCCAAATGAACTTGTAGCCTCAAGTGCCCTTCCATTCTTATTCTGGGAGTGAAGGCATGGCAAAATGTGCACTGGGTTACCAAATGGATTGTGCCCAGGCATAGATACAGGATACAGGCATTGGTCTTTGGTATGATCACTGGGCAGGAGGCACACATCTTGGAGCCCCTACAGAGCTCTGGGCCTGACATGGTACCAGTGAGAAGCTGAAGGAGCCTGATACAAAGGCAGGCTACATACACTAAAGTTATCCTCTACTCCTCCACACTTACTAACTACAAGAAAATAATCATACACTAGACTAAAAGAAGAACTTAGATTGTAAACTGTTTGAGACAGGGACTGTCTTTTTGTTCTGTGTTTGTACAGTGCCTAGCGCAATGGGGTCTTGGTCCATAACTGGGAATCATTTTATAGTAATACAAATAATTAAATAAATAAATCAATAATACATAAATAAAGAATTTAACCTGACACAAGGGTGAATCCCATTTTCTCTCCGTGACAGCAGCAAAGCAAATGAGGTGGTTGTGGGGTGTACACCCTTATACAGAACGGGGTAATGATGTCACCCTTACAGAAGATGCATATCCCACCCATTTCCCCAACAAATAGTTTTTCAAGGCAATTACACAGCTCAGCCCGAGGAGCACCACATCCACAAATGGAAATGCACAGAAACCCAGAAGACTAGTCTTTACAATATGTCCTATTTTAATTTGTTATATTGCATCATCCTGTTTTCACAGACTATGAAATCTGCATGTTCACTCACAATTTCTTTGAAAAGTTGAGTCCTTTCTTTTGCCTGATGTTTGGCTAATATCAAAAGTTCATAGGCACATTATTAAGTGCAACTTTGAAACATAATAGATTTGTTGATGAGTGTATACAGGTTCTTATGCAGTGAACTAGGAATATTAAATGGCAGAAATAAACTCTATTGAAATGTAAATTGTAAATGGCAATCAACAATTTCATAATTCTCCAACTGCACTATAAATACCTAACTGCTCTTTAGGTTTCTACACCCTGTATATCACATAAATAGCACAGAGTAGGTGACTTTGAAGCTATAATACCACAAGATAATTGAGTCTGCAATATGTAGATAGATGATCTTATTACTTATTATAGTTGTGTTATATATGTTACAGTATAGTATGCTTTCATTAGTTGTATCCAACCAAGTGTAATCAAGTAAACCCAAGTATAATCAAATCCCTATTTAATAAGGGTTACCAATACAAATAAAGGAATTACAAATAAATGTTTACTTACTTTCAATTATCACTTTTCTGCTGGCCCAGTTGTCTTTAATAAGTTGTATATTTCCAAAATGTGCATCACTAAAGAAGATACGGTTAGTACCCATTCCTTTCAGGTTGTAGTCGAAAGCCAATGCTATCACATTTTTGAAGTAGTCTGGATTTTCATATGGCCTTACTGGTGAATTTAAATTGGTTTCATCTGAAAGATGTATACTTTTTAATATTGTCCTTCCTGAATACAGCAAGTAACCTTCATGTCTCAGACAAGTAACTCTATCCTCTCCAAGATAGCCATGTGCACAAGCACACGTTCTCTGTGCATTTCCTCGATACAGACAAAGTTGCTGACATCCACCATTGTTCTTGGCACAAACGTTAGTACCTGTAAGGAAAAATTACTCTGGCTTTGGTAACTGTCACAATTGGTTGACTTAAATCAGAATAAGCTTTTAATAAGCATACAAAGGATTCTTTGATGTAACCATTTGTGTTATATTTGTTAATGTAACAGAGCGCTATTAAAGTAAAAAAGAACCATTATTGTTTAGGTCTCAAAATTCTGACCACCACCCTAAACTAATTTTTAAAAATGAATTTATGAGCATGGATAATTAATGTTGTTTTCAAATGGTAACAGTACATATTTTACAAATATAGAATACGTAATTACTCAATCTTAAGGAGTTGAAAATTTGTGAATTTTATTAACTTTTTCAACAGTTTTTAAGAGATGGTTTTAAAAAAAAATGTTACTTGCAAAAAAAAATCAACTTTCAATTTCCTTAGGTTACAATAATTTGTTTCACAAATTTGTATACATCTTCTACCAAAAAATTAAAATATATCAACATACAGAAAGATACATTACCAATATTTTATTGTGCCATTTCTCAATGTTTAGATGTGTAGCTATTTGCTAACATTTTATTTTCAATTCCTTTGATTGCTGACTTAAAAAAATTCCCCCTACCAAATGTACAGTTAAGGAATTATTGTCAAAATAATAACTTCTATGTGATTTTATGACATCAAAGATTACAAAACTGTCAGAAATTGCAGAGAAAGTATTTTTGTCAGTTTTTTCAGTACTTTGTATGTAGTCTGTTTCACTAGCTTCCATAGTTTACTTTGTGCATTTGACAGCATTTTTGGTATAGTCAATTTGACTCACAGTATAGTTACTTTTCCATTTGTGAGAATTTTCCACACAACAGTGGAGAAAAAAATCTTTTTTTAAAAAAGTTGTTTTGTGGTTGTAAAACCACAAAATTTGTCAGGTAACGCAGGGCACATTTATTTTAAACATATCTATTGATTTATGTATTTATTTATTTAATTGCTATATTTTAAGCTGGGTATCCTTCTCAGTGAAAACAATGGCTCTTTTATGGGTATAAACACTGTCACCATTTCTTTTTGCTAAGATAAAGTTAGAAAAAACGTGAAAGTTATTACACATATCCTTGCCCCTAAGGAGATAACTATAGTAAAATAAAATGAAAACATTGTGGAGAGTTATTTCCACACTATTTTTATCAGATTTTTTGATGGTTCTTTAAAGTATTAGTAGTCTAAGTAAGTCATGGGAGAATTTTTTCTCAAACTTCTATAGATGCCTATATTTCTCTCTCTCTCTATATATATATATACACATTGTAATGGTATTTAAAGTAAATGTTTTTCTTCTGTATTTCATTGATTTAAAATACCATTATAATGTTATTCACTAAGGCCATGATCCTGAAACCATGCAGAATTTCACTGATGCAGGAACAGAAGTTTGCTTGCAGATCATAGTGCAGGATTTGTACTTTGGAAAGGGTAAAACAGATGTTTGGGGGAGAGAAATGAGGATTAATCACTTGTCACATGTTTTTATTAGTGCTAGACAGGTCATGAAGCAAGCTAATTGCATTTTAAAACTTAATTTAACTATTGTAGGTACATAAATAATAATAAATAATAATAATAATAATAATAATTTAAATGAGAGAAAAAATCCAAAAATATTTTTCCCATTTTTCCCCCTTTGCCTTTGTGGCTCAGTGACAACCCCTCCAGAAGACATTTAACATTTGTAGCCTAGTAAAATCATTCAACTGTAATAAAACACATTTTTCAAACTAACATCAAAAGATTTTTTATCATTTTATTTTTTTTCCAATAACTGTCTCACCTATCACTAGTATCTCTTTAAAGAGCTAGTTAAAAATCTTTTTTTTTTAAAGACTATTTTTCAACCAAATTTTTCTATATTCCTGGCTCTATTATAAACAAAGTCCTTCCAAGAAAGCAAACATTAACTCCTTCTAAGCCCACTTAAAAAAAACAGTTAAAGATTAGTGAAGGATTTTTTTTTAAGTCCACAAAATATTATCTCTTTAATCTTCTGAAATTACATGTACAGAGCCCTAACAATGGCAAATTGTCCAAAAGAGAGTTTTCTAGTCTAAATCAAGAAAACATCTTTTTAAAAATAATGAAAATATACTATGTTAGAAAACCTTTTTCCTTAAAAATAGGCAGTGGTAAGCATGTCTATCATATGCATGAAAAAACAAACCCACAAAAAAAACAAAAACAAAACACCACATCCTCTAAAAGGCATAACAGATTCCATGATGTGTAATATTTTAATTACAGCACTTTGTGGATGCCAGGAACACCAGAGACATGGTCTTATCAGAGGCAAACCTTATTAATTTCAACTTTATATGTACTTGGGTGTGCGTGCACAATTTAGACTGGATTCACTGGTTTTTTTGGTGGTAACTGTGTTTGGAAGAAACAAATATAATCTCTGCTAGAATTCTGGTCAGCTTTGCTCACCAACAGCTTGATCCGAAGGCCACTGAAATCAATGTGAACCTTTCCACCGCCTTAAGTTGCTATGGATGATCAGGAAGCTTTGAGCTTTGGCTGGCTAATAAAAATCAGTTAGCATGGTATTGATCCATTACTGATTGATCCTTAATGCCACCTGGCAATTGGAAGGCAGGCTGCCAGGTTTCCCCCAACAAGCTGATATTAGGCTCACTCTGAGGAAGTTCTCACTCGATGATGATCTCACAATTTTGGTACTAATTCCAACCTTTTCTTTTTCGGGGAAGGTGATTGAGAAGGTTGTGGCAAAGCAACTATGGTCTAGAGTAAAACATGAAATTTGGAATTCAGAGTTTCCCTTGATCCCTTTCAGTCGTACCTTAGGCTTTCATAGGGTACTGGATAATTTTTAATCATTGACTTCTGATGGACAAGTGCCAGGTATCCATTTTGATTATTTTACAACAGTTTAAGGCCTATGTCCTACTCAGACACATGGTTCTGGTTTTTTTTGTTTTGTTTTACTACTGAAAGAGTGATGGGGGGATTTTAGTAACACTGTTAGAAAATTATAATTTAAAAAAGGAACAATGGGGAGAATTTAAAAAAAAACTTTCATAAAAACAAGGATGATTTTGCTTTTCATATTATCCAAAATTAATACACAAAAAGGGTAACAGAATATTAAAGTCATTATTAATATAATTAGCAAGAGCAAACCTTTTTCTCGTTGTCTGTTAAAGACTTTCACTTCCTTCAGGTTTATTCCCAGGCCAGCCCTCATGGTCACAGCATCTGTGGCATCATTCTTATGACCTCTTCTGATCGAGCCATTAGCATGTGCTCTGTCAAAAAAAGTTGAAGATGGCTGATCAACAACCCTCATATAATTAAAATCAAACAAGTAATTAAAATGCGACAGACAGCTGGCTTACCAGAAGCTGAAGAAATCAACTCTTTTCTGTGACATTGATATTCTTTGAATACCAAAAGTACCTTTTCTATGGAAATTGCATAACTTTGTGAGATTCTTTCTGTGACCTTGCTACTGAATGGCTAATCCTACAAGGGTGAAGTATCTGGCACTGAAATAACATTTTGAGACTCAAATACTTATGGAAAAATAAATTACCTGTCAGACCAGTAGATGTAAGCTCCAAAGACTGCTACTGAAAACATATCCACATTGCTCCCTGACAGCACAATCTCCCGGTTCCCTCCACTCTCAAGGTCGATTCTTTCTATCTTGTCTGTACGAGCATCACACCAGTATAATTTATTTTCCTAAAGATCAATTTCAAAGTAAACTTCAACAATCTATTTTTGTCTGAGAATTGTATTATGAAAATAACAGAATGCTAAAGTGGAAGACCAACTTGTAATGCAACATATTTAATGCACATTTAATATGTAGTGGAAGATACAGGAACACACCTCATAGTCAATGGAGATTCCATTAGGCCAGGCAATCCCCAAGCTCACAAGCACAATCTTCTCAGATCCATCTAACCGTGCCTTGCCTATGCAGGGAGTCTGTCCCCATTCTGTCCAGAACAAATACCTAAAATATTGCAGAATTTCACAATAAACAGATGAACATGTTCAGACTGGCATATATTTGGCAACAAAATATAAGTGTAGTTCATATAAAATCAATGTTTACAAATATAAAACTCCAAAGGATTCTGATATTGAACTGGCATAAATAACACATTGCTGTCCTTTTAAAGATGAATATGAAACATGCTTTACAGAGACTAATCATCTTATTCAACTTGCTTGATCAAATCCTTGATATCTCAGCTTTTGTTTTAATATCTCTACTTTTTAGCAAATGCCTAGGTAGGCAAAAATGTACAATGTTGCAATCAATACAAAAGCTCAAGCAGTTTCATGGGTTGTTACTAGGTTTCTGATCAATGAAAACATTTGGGACACTGGTTAATAGTGACTGCTAGGCCCTATTAACAACTCTAAAAGTTAAACTCAGAAAGGCAAACCTTTTCTCACCTCTATGAGAAGAATAAAGCTTGGTCAACTTTGATATCCGCTATGTGCTAAGGTAATTAAGAGCCTGATCAAAAGGGCCCTGAAGTCAGGAGAGTTTTTCCACTGATCTCAATATGCTTTCGATCAGGCCCCAATACCGCTACTTTAGTTTGTATGAAATATGTAAGTGATATTTGCCTATTATATATTGCATTTCTGTAGCTTATTTGTAAAACTGCAGTGCTTGTCCCTTTATGTTTTGATTTGAGATACAAAGATACAGGTGGTGAGGTTTTTTTAGACAAGGTAGGTAATTTATCTTTTATTGGACCAATTTCTGCTTTTTAAAACTTGTTATAAAAATATTTTGATGTAGTTCCATATGTTGACAAAACATAAGCATATCAGAGACACATTAGAATATATCTTAACAGAGCCAGTATTCTATTAACAAATTTAGCAGAAAATTGCATTACCGTAGTGTTAAGGTCATTTTTGTCAATTCCTGAACAGCACAAAAACCAAAATAAAAAAGTCTGAAGCTAAGGTTCTTTCACAAACAGAATATACTTTCTGTTTCATAAATATTAATAAATACACTCACATGTGTGTACAAAAAAAAGAAATAAAAATCCACATAACATAGCTCTGACCATAATAAAACCAATTCAGCTTTTTAGAACATTATGTTTGCAAATACTTACAACATATTTAAGTAATTTTTGAAGAGCTTTACATTTTTAACAATTATATTCTTACAACATCTCATCTATGTTCTGTAAACACACACACACGCACACAATATTAAAATGGAATGGATGCATCTGACTATAAAAAACAGTTTCTTAATTGATGTACATAGCATAGCTCTATTGACTATGGAGCTATGTCAATTGACACTAGGTGCCTCATTAAAGCACAACCCTATAATTATTATCCAACAGAATAGTGAAATACAAATATAGAATATTTATTTATTTATTATGGGGAGCACCTTTAATAAATTAGACACCTTCAGTCTAAAATAGGGAATATTCCCTGAAAATAAGAGACTTATATTCAAAAGACAGGCAGAAGGTTGGTGGAAGGGGAACAACATAGAAGTAGAGTGACCAAGATACTAATTCACCATTTCCTGACAAAATGAGATTATATTCAATAATTAACTACTCATAACTACACCACTGGTTATGCTGGGAAGGAGGGATGCCTAGATCAGAGCTCTGCCTACAACCTGTGTGAGCAGAATGAGGGAATGTAGCAAGTCTACAGAGCCTGCTTCCTTCTGTGAGATTAGTGCTGTGGTACAGAACACCAGCTCAAAGGAAGAGAGGGAACATCTGACACCACCTTCTACTCCACTGCACCTTTGGGCAGGATGGGCCACAATCTGGTCCTAACAAAGAATTACTAACATAGTTAACGCATTGGGCACAACTTAAATGAAGTTGAGGAAAGATTTTTTTGAATTAATATTGTGAAATATGAAAGTTTAAATTTTCACACATAGAATAGAATAGAATAGAATATTTTAATGTTCAGACCATTCGTTTCTAACAACTAGTGAGGATTTCAAACTCCTCCTGGCTTCCTCTAGCAAGAAATGAGCAGAATCTTTCTTTTAATAAGCGATTTCTTACGTCTAGTCCACTACTACTTTCTACAGAGACAGCATCCTCAAAACAAATAGCTATCAATAACTCAGAACATGCCAAAATGAGTTTAATAATAGATTCCTCTTTTCTATATATAAAGTGGACAGTGTTGTTGAAAATGTAGCTCCACACTAAATGCAACATTATATACTTATTAAATGTACTCCTGAACTCATGAAGAGTGCACATACACTCTTTGACCAAATGAAAGCTTGTAAAGGCAATCTACTCCCCAGTTGACCCAAGTTTGTCTTGGGCAGATTGTACCTACAAGTACAAGTGAGAAAGACCAGAGTGTTCTATCTGGCTATCATTTTGGCAACACTTGTATATCTTGGCATGCTAATGAGGTACTAAGGAATTTAATATAAATTAGTTAAATGCATCTACAAGAGTGTGAGAATATGGATGCTGAATTGACTTTGGGGGAGCATTAAAATAGGGTTGCAGGGAATGATGCCAGAAGCAACAACTGTAGGGAAGGAGGAGTGTGGGTGCTGTAAGAGGCTAGAGAAAGAGGAAGTCTATTTTAACTGGCATGATGGTTAAAAGCATTGTATACTAGTTTCTTTGAAGTAAAATATCTTTCCTGTCCATAGTAAAAGGCATTCATCTTTAAACTTCATGTCATAAGTGAAAGACACAATGACAAATATGAAAAATAATATTTTATTGTTCAAATATTAAATAATAGCTTAATCTATAGAATTTAACTACTACATCAGGAAACTTCTAAGTTTCTAAGATATTAAGCTAAAGAGGGACCCAAAGAAACATAACCTGTCACAATTTCCAAAAATGAGTCATTAAAAACTCACCTTAACTACATTTTCAATGCACCTTTAACTATGGAATTGCAATCAGCATCTCCAAGACTAACTATACTTGTATTCACATGTTTAATCAGCATTATTTTCTTGACAAAGAAGTTAGATTGAATGCTGAGATCAACTATACTTGTATTCACATGTTTAAATCAGCATTATTTTATTGACATAGACGTTAGATTGAATGCTGACTTCAGAAAAACAGTTCTTCATTCTCTAGTTCAACTAAACACTTGTAAGTCTTTCTCTTAGAGTGAAAGCTACTTGTTTGAGACAACTCCAGTTATACACAAAAACCATATATAGTAAGGTAAAAAATCAATTGGGACTCTAAACCAGAAGTTTGTAGGGAAAGAAGCCCTGAAATACACTATCAGAACACTAGCAGAATGACAGAGAATAGATGTTGCTAACTGATGTGGAAAAATGTATAGGACCTTCCCGGAAAGGTGTCAATGTACTTATCTTGTGGATCTTTGAAGATGGCACTTCACTATACAGAGAGGAAAGATGTGCCAGAGCAACTACTTTTGAAACAACTTTAGAACTTGTCCAATAAAACGTACCTTACTGATAAGGCAAAGCTAACTACTTAAGCACATTTGCGGGAAGGACAAGATGGCCATTGGATGTTTTCCTGGGATTAATTAACTTTAAAACAATAGGGTGAAAAGAGATGATGTTAAGCTTAATCTACTTGAAGTTAATATGAAATATCTGAGATTAATTTGAATGGGACAGAGGGACCAGTCTTCAGTAATTCTGAAGTTTTTCAGTGTGAATTAGATAAGTAAAGTTAAAATACCTAAACTAATCAGGAACCTTCTCCTTGGCTTCATCCAAGAAAATCAAAATTAGTCAAATCCATATCATCTTGCAAGACCAGGCATAAGTGAGGTGTGGCAGACAAATTGCTGTATAGGACTAAGGTGCCTTTCTGAATTTACTCAGTATGGTTTATGTTACTATCTAGAAATATTATCATAAGGGGCTGAATGATACATGGTTTATATTTTGCTGTGACTGGCGGAATAACAAATAGAGCTGTTTGGGAATTTGATGATAATTTGTTTTTTGACAGAAAATACCAATTCATCAGACTTGAAAGGGGCTGTTTTGATTAACATTTTCAGGAATGTTTCCCAGATCCATGATGGTATTTCTGCTCAAAACTAGAGAAAGAGAGTGAGCCCCCCCCATCCCCCTGTGATACCTGCCTGTATTCACATAGGATGCAGAAGACCGAGGAGATGCCTGATTGAAAGCAGGGATTTGAACACAGTTCTCTTATATCACAGGTGAGTACCCTAACAAATGGGTTATAGTCTGTGATCTCTCTTGTTGGAGCTGTTGCACTTTGTATAACTAATTAAATATTAATTGGGCTACAGAGAGAGAGAGAGGCCAATGGTTAGGAGACAACTCAGATGCAAGAGATACACGTCATTGTACTCACTAAGGGAAAACAGGGGCTTGAACCTGATTCTCCCCTCCCTCCTACATCCCATGAGTGCCATAACCACTGAACTATTGGCTATTCTGTGATTTTGCTCACACTCTGTTTTTTCGTGGAAAAAATATTGGAAGATCTCTGGTTCTTTCTAATGCAGAATGAGAAATTTTTCAACATCTCTAAAATTTTCAAGGGATAAGAAAACAATTTTTCTCTCAGCTTTACTTATAAGGGTTTAACAACAGTTATTTTCACGTCCCTTTTGAAGCTGTCAACTTTGGTTTCATTGACATAGAGCTGGGGTATAAGCAGCTATTAAAGGTTTATCTAGTAAGAAGGCAAGCGGAGGAGGAGTGAGGAAAGGAGGCCTACATCTCCCATAATAAAGAATTTATTACCACCATCCACCTATCCAAAAGATGCCTTTGCCACAGAGACTTCATTCTTTCCTGAAGAAACCACAGTTCTACAGTCTGGGGCTGGGTAGAGGTTTAAAACTTCAGAATTTATCTCAAGTGACATTTTTGAGGCTTAGAATAAAAGACAGATCCAGCCAAATTGGGATAAACTGTCTTGCCACAAGAGGAACACTTACTAATTAATGTACCTTCGTCTTCTCCACTTCCTCAATCATTTTGAACACACTCTGAAACCTAGAAAGCTTAACAAGACTGCAGAAACTAAAGAATCTCTCCACTACTGAATTTGTTCATAAATCATTTCATACACAGTACACTGTTCTCTTTTTTTTCTACTGTCTTGTACTTCAACTGGAATTGCTGAACAAAATCCTCCAGACAGTAATTCACCTGCCATTTGTTGTACTAGCTACTTTTGCATTGCACCAAATCACAGTATTTTAAGATTTGAGGAGAGACAGAGAAGGCACAGTAATCTAGTACACAGATTTTTCCCCCTAGCATAGCAAACAAGGAAATTCTCATTTTTAGCATTGCCATTTCTCTTTTACCTCCTTATATGGCTATTTAGGGTTTATTCCTTTAGTAAGTTAAAACAGGAGACAGAGTCAGGAGCTGGCCTGTGAAAAATGTTTTCATTGAAACCCAAAACACACACGCCTGGTACCAGGTTTAAGTGAAAGAACAAGCTCCTTAACATTCATTCCCACTCAAGGCCTCTGGATCCACACTCCCCCATAAGCAGGTTTCAGATTTTAGATGTCTCTGCAGAAAGAAGATTGGGGCTACAATCCCTCTCTCCTCCCCAAATACTCAGGAGTAGCTGACTGTTTCTTTTTCTACACTTCCAAACTCTTTTAGGTGGGGGATTTATTTATAGAGCACACTACTGCAACCTGCAGGCACTCCCCAGGTAAAATAAATCTGCACAATAAGGTCCCTATTAGACTTCACAGAGACTTCCTGTGAGTTTTCTCTAGTCGGACGTAAGTCATTCTACTTGAGGAATATATAGATAATGGTGGTCACATTTTCATTAAAACATTTGCCCTGAAGTTGAAGCTTGTTTCAATACACGAGCCCCTTTGCGCAGAGTACTTTTCTGAAACGACTGTGCTTCATTCGGGCCTTTTTGAGGTGCTTTGTCCCATAGAAGCGCAGCTGTCCTGGCAATTCATAGATAGAGATGTGGTCACTCACATAGCTGGGTTCCGTTCCCTTAGTTGTTCTGAAGACAAGAAACAAGGCCTTGAACTGTCGACAGAAGTAGACAAACTATCAGTGGAGTTATCTGAACACCGGAGTTATGTCATGTTGAGGAGGCAGACTTTGAGATTTTGCACTAGCTGAAACCTCTGGTTGCTTCCACCTTCAGCCCAAGATATAATGCATTATAATAATCCAAGCTGAAGAATACATATATCACTATTGTTAAATCCTTATCCAGGAGGAAAAGAAAACAGTTTCAGAAGTCATTTTCCATCACTGATGCTAACTGAATGTTGAGGCTTAGTGGTAAGTTGGAAGAACCACTCTAGCCTTCACACCACTTTGAAGAACTCCCCTGACTGAATGTAAAAGCTGATTTCCTGTAGGTATTGTGATCTCCTTATAATGGAGATGGTTGAATCTGTGGAAAGTGAGATATATAGACGTATATATGACTTTCTAAGGGACTTTTGTGTTTTCTGGGAGGTTGGCAAGTTCAATTTTCTGAAAGAGACATTGATAATGCATTAGCCGTAGACACAGTTGTTCTCCACTGGCCTTTGCATGTCAGGAAGGGCACAGGTTCTGTTTATATATGGTCATTTAGCTATGTCTCTGGGCTTCCCCATGTGTAATGAAGCCAAATTCTATCATATAGTTAATGCAATCTGGTGTGTTTTAGAATCGTTTGTCTCGGGAAGTCCTTTTCATAGTTGATATTTTCTTCAAAGAAGGATGAGAATTCTTTGTAGTGGTCAGTGTTTCTGTCTGATGTTTCAGTTACACAATCCAGAACATGTCTGCTGGCAACAGCTGTGCAGCTTTGATGGTAAGGGGATTTGTTATTGCATCCGCATAGTCCACAGCACTTTGCAATTGGTGGATGGATCTGAAGAATGTTTTGTGCCACCACCATTCTATTCTTGTACCTAAGCACTTTATCAGATATAGTTTGTCAATATTGGAGATCTTCTTGTTTGGTGTGGAGAGGATGTTAGATTGGGGCCAACACAGTGATATTTATGGCCATCAAAGAATTACACCATTCTAATAATTTATCACCATATTGGGCTTATTATAGTTGGGTGGTTTGTATTCTGATGATGTGCTAAAAACTGAAGAGGATACAAAAAGAAAATAAGCACACTTCTGATCTCTTGCTAGCCTTCAGGTAAAAGACTGTCTAAGAGTAGGGAAACTGCAAATAGGGAAGTAGACTGTAATATTTAGTTTAAACAGAGATGTCATAGTAAGTATCTCAGTATATGAGAACATCCAATTTTTATAAAAAACTGTTTTTTACAGTACAATCTTTGGTTTTATTGAAGACTCTATCAGTAAACAGATGTCAGGATGAATGCCCAATTTACTAATTGTAAAGTTTAAATATTAGCATGCATTTTTTAAAAACGATATAGAAATATGTAAGTTACCCTTTTTCTGGGTGCACTGCTATGGATCTTGGCTGGTCCAGACCCTGGGATATAATTACGTATCGGAATGAGCCATTGAGTCTAGCAACTTCAATTAAGTTGAAGCCATGATCTGTCCAATATATGTTACCTAGGAGAAACACCAAGAAATTACTAAGAAAAGAAACTACTTCTTTAAAAGACCAGTTGCTGTTTAATCTCAGCTGCATAAAACATAGTAGCAGAAAATAATATTCTGTATTTGTTTTAATATGTTTTTAGGTTTTATTACTCTCTCATTAAACCTAGTTATTATGAACATACACTGAAGTGAAATTTGTCATTTTTAATTCTACTTTCAAACATTTCTGTCTTAAGGTCCAAACCAAATCTGTATGTATCAAAACAAAGTTGAAACTCCACACCTAAGAAACAGGGGGACATTTTAATTTTTCATCTGTCTTCAAGCATAAGAGAATGTCTAAAACCATTTTTTCCACCTTATGGAATTCTCGGGAGATTTTTGCTAAATTCACAGTGAGTGATCTTCAATGTGAAAAAAACATATCCAGAGGCTCTGAATATTGGAGAGAGTGAAGCTGAAAGAAAAAAAAATGCACCTCTGTGGCTAGAAGTACAGAAATCTACTATTATCAAGTAGGATAATTTTCAGCATAAAAAGGCCTATCAAAAAGGTATTTAAGAAATAACAAAGGCACTGGTGATACCCGCTATCCAATCCACTGCTATGCCTTCAACCCTTCCCAAGCCATTTGAAATTATGTCTTCTTTCCAGGTCTGGTCTCGTCTAGCTCTGCTAATTTTGTTGAAACCCATGTCAGTCCAGTAAATTGTGTCATTTCCTGTGGGAAAAAAAATACAGACAGAAAAAATATAATTAGTAAAAGTTATCACCTTGACTGGGGAATAATTCAATGAAAAATCAACAAAGAATCCTGTGGCACCTTATAGACTAACAGACGTTTTGCAGCATGAGCTTTCGTGGGTGAATACCCACTTCTTCGGATGCAAGTCTGTTAGTCTATAAGGTGCCACAGGATTCTTTGTTGCTTTTACAGATCCAGACTAACACGGCTACCCCTCTGATACTTGACTCAATGAAAAATGTTCTGCTCAAAATGAACCTCACATTTTTGCTCAATCATCCGCATGAGGAACTACATTGCTTCTTCACAATTTTAATATTATATTAATACCTAACCCAAGATTAAGATAATAGTATTTAAACACCATCCCCATTTCCCACTACTTATTTTCCCCATCTTCTCCATTTAAAAAATAAATGTTCAATGGGCTAGATCCTCCAGTAAAGAAAATCAGAGTAGATCTAATGATCTTGAGTACAGGGACTGTCTTATACTACTGTGTATTTACAACTAATATCACAACAGGGCCCAATGCTTTTACTGCCACAATACTTGTAATAAAAATAATATACTAACAGTATGCTTTCCAATGGGATACCTTCATATTTGTACTAATGTTATTTCTTTAATGCCAGTACAGATGTTTAAAAATAATTATTTCAAAAACATTTGGGTATCTTAAATATTATGGGGCAAATATTGGGAACTACCTACATCTACCCCCTTCTCCTTGGCAATCATGCAGATAAAATGTTTGGAATCATCACGTATGTCTAATAAAGATGTGAAAAAAACCCTCATGTAATGATACAAAGGAAGTTTAGAAATTTGATAACTTGTGACTCATCTTCTAAGTTAACGCTGTAAACATATTGCAATTCCATTTGAATAGATGGCTAAATTCTGTCTTCAAAGAGGTCAAGTAGAGTCTTGGACTTATGGAGTGAGCTATTTCCTCTCAGAAATGACTCATTGATAAAGATCCAGGATATTCTTTCCCTGTTTATTTTTATTTTCATTGTGCACATATCTCCTATTAGTTTCATGAACTAATAGACATGAGACAACAAAAGCAACAGCAAAACTTACATACGTGTGGACCAATTTCAGGATGCTAACAAAGTGCAATTCTGTGCTCAAAAACTGAAGCCAAACTGTTCATCTTTCTACAGTTTCTCACAGACACCGCTGCCAAATTCTCTCTAAACCCACTCAGAAGGACATGCAGTTGGCCTGTAACTCCAAAAATCAAATATGGCCAAAGTTTAAAAAAACAAAAAAAAGCAAATATGGCCTTGAGTAACTGGTTCAAATTGAGAAAGTAGGTAGAACTAGACTCTCTAAAATTTGTGCAAATTCATTTGGAATTGTATAGTTTACAAAGAGAGCCATTTCCAGCTATTCTATTTACAAGGAATTCCTGCTTTTGAGAGGCAGTGTATGATTATGTGTGAATTACCTACAAACGTGTATTGGGTAGATGAGACTACAAGAAAATGTTGTATCTACTATTGTTACAAATAACTCTTAAGATCATAACTCAGAAGGATTACAGAGAAAATGTTTGTTTACTTGGTGCAACTAACAGCACTTTCTGAAAAGTCATCATCACTGTTTTGCTGATGGTGCATCCTGTTCCCCAGACCATGAAATAGCAGAGCTGAAACAGTATAAACAGCAAACAGCTGGTACCCGGGTACACAGTCAGAAAGGGTGTTAGGGTGAGAAGTGGGGCAGAACGTGTTTGGACTGGCTTTCAGAGACAGTAAAAAACACTCACCTCAACATAGATGGGGCAAAAAAAAATAGTAACTTTTTTTAAAAGAAAAAAGGAGAGGCATACTATTTAAAGTGTGCACATCAGTTAACTGAACTTTTTAAATAAGCCAATTAATAAACAAATGTTGACAGTGTCCTTTAAAACACCCAGATTAACCAAGGATGTTATGCTTATTTGCCAAAATAGAAAATGTGTAAGTAGTTTCGTGATCTAAATCTATGAAGTAATAAAAAAAAATTAATATATGTGATAAAATACCTGGAAATAATATTCCTAGTATTAAAAGCATGACTTTTTTTCAAACTATAGTAATTAATAAATATTTGCATTTAAAATACTGTACTTATATAGTACTTTATATAAGAAAATACACACATTATGCTGACACACTAACTGGGCCAAAAGAGCAGCGTGTGAAAGCCCATGAGACTCAGTTTTAGAAAGAAGCTTCCAATTTAAAACAAAATGAAATAAATAAATAAAAATAAAATAAAATATAAACCCCCACTGCTCTGAGCTGATGAGGGCTGAGAACATAAACATATATTTTAAAGAGGCGGGGAACAATGTTACTCTTTCACACATCAAAGTTGCTGGTTATAAAAAAGGGATTTCAGAAATGTAGGTTAAGATTCGTTTGCCCTGCCAGTTGCAGAAACTGGCATAACATATGTGGCTGTTTTAATGGTTGGTCATAGGTAGCTGGAAAGTGGCAGCTGCTGGCAGGGATCCCAGCTCTGAAGGCAGCAGCGGAAAAGTAAGGATGGCATGATATGGTATTGCTACCCTTACTTCTGCGCTGCTGCCTGCAGAGCTGGGCTCTCAGACAGCAGCTGCCGCTTTCCGGCCACCCAGCTCTGAAGGCTGCAGCACAGAAGTAAGGATGCCATGGTATGGTATTGCCACCCTTACTTCTGCACTGCTGCTGGCAGAGTGCCACCTTCAGAGCTGGATACCTGGCCAACAGCTGCCACTCTGAAGGCAGCACAGAAATAAGGGTGGCAATACTGCAAATCTGTCTGAAATTCAGATTATAGGTCAGGTAGAATTTTATTTTGTGCTAAAAAGCTGGAAGCAATTCAGACAAGACGGTGTGTGAGCGGGAGACTAAAAATGAGGTACTCACTTTTGGAAAATTTTCATAACCTTTTTTGGGAAAACACTATTCAAAAATCATTCATACTGAGCTGGAAATTCACAGGAACATAGGAACTGCTGTAATGGATCAACCCAGTAGTCTATCTAGTCCAGCATATTTTCTCTAGTAGTGGCCTGTACTAGATGCTCCATATGCTTCTGCAAGAATATTGTCATGAGTCGGTCCAGCCACACTTCCCAGACAGAACCCAGTCTGTTGTGATTGGATCTAGCTGCTGAATCCCACATGCCTCTAACTCTCCTGAGTCAAGGTAGGCACTGCAAAGCTGACACGTCAATAAGCACCTTTTATTCAAAGGGCTTATGGCAATAAGGAAAGGGAATTTTGAAATTAATCTTTCCCTTTCTATAGTAATGGTAAATCTAAGGTTTCATCTGTCTGTTTTCATCAGTGGCCTTACAAGATGCCTGCTCCACACCCACAGAATGCCTGACCCTGATGAGGAGGAGAAAGAAGAGGGACTAGGGAGGGCATATTCAGCAAGATCCTGCAAGCCAGTGCTGCATCATGCTGAGAAAAAAGGGCCAACATGGCAGACAGCCTGGAGAAAGAAAGACCAAAGAGGAAAAAGCCCCAGGAGTCCCAGCAGGAAAAGAAGACAGAAATGCACCAGGACATCATAAATCTTCTCAGGAAAGAAACCCAAATGCTGCAGATCCTGGTTGACCTATAGCTGTAAAAATCCCAGAGTCCGTTCAGTATTACATGGTAGCAGCTCTCTGCACCCTCCACCATTCCACACCAGAGGACAACAAGAAAACAAGTTTCACTTACCCTAACTGGTGAGAACCATGGTTGACATATGTATAATCCACAAGAAACTATACTTGTACACTTCCAATTGTAAAGTTTCATTTCATTAATTTATGTTAAAAGTTTCTACTGCATTGGCTATGGCTTTTTTGCATGCTGCTTTTGCCACTCAATAAATTTCTGGTTTTGGAGAATAAAATTATCTTTATAGTTCACAACTCATACTGCAGAATACACAGCAGTACTCAAATCTGGCAGTATTTGTAAATGTACAGCAAGCACAAAACAACTCATTGGTTCAGGAAAAAAACACTTAGGACAGGTCCATACTCACCGCGCGGGTCGACGCGGTGAGTTCGACTTCTCCAAGTTCGAACTATCGCGTCTAATCAAGACGCGATAGTTCGAACTCCCCGCGCGCTCCGGTCGACTCTGGAACTCCACCACCGCGAACGGCGGTGGCGGAGTCGACCTTGGAGCCACGGAGTTCGACCCCGCCGCATCTGGATGGGTAAGTAAGTCGAACTAGGTTACCCTAGTTCGACCCGCCCCCCCTTAGTGTAGACCAGGCCTTATAAAAGGTACAGGCAGCACTACACAATTCCTAGCAGCACCTAAAGCTCCAGGCACAAAGAACAGTCCAGTCCTGAACACCACTATGGCTTTCCATTATAGAGCTCTTTTAAATCCTCCCTTAACCACAAAGCATCACACTGAGTTCTTGTCTTGAACTGTTCAAAGTCAGCAAACAGCTGCTAAACCTCCACCCTCCACCCTGGCAGGAGTTCTTCTTTCTTTGCTTCACAGATATTATGCAGGACACAACAGACAGCTATAATCAGTGGGATATTTTTTGCACTGAGCTCTAATATAGTGTGTAAACACCGCGTGTCCCTCAATTTGCCAAAAGCACATTCAACACCGGCTGAACTGTAGCTGAATCTTTCTTTTGTGCTGTCAAGGTAGCTGGTAAATAGCTTCATGAGCCAGGGGAACAAGCAGGAGCCTGGGTGGCCAAGAATCACTATTGGCATTTCACTATCATCAATGATAATCTACTGTTCAAGAGGGAATGTCCCTGATTGTAGCTTTCTGAACAGTCCTGTGTTCTTAAAGAACATCATGAACCTGCCCTGATCAGCCATAGTGATACCAGGGAAGCATCTCTGGTGATCTACCAACATATGCATAACCATAGAAAAATAGCCCTCTCTGTTGGCAAGATGGGCTCATACCAAAATAGGGATGTGTGCCATTTATCATTCAACCACACTCTGGGAACTGCATTGCTGCAAATCCATCCACTATGTCCTACACATTACCAAAAGTCACAGTCCTGCATAGCAGGAGATGATTAACAGCCCTACATGCTTGCATGACAACAGCCCCAACTGTACATTTTTCAACTCCACATCTAGACCTGCTCCATGGCCTCCAGAACCGCAGGATACTACAAAGGGAAACCTTCTCCAAGATATAAGCCTAAATTTGTCAATGATTGAAAACTTACTGCATCTTACATGTTTTCTTTACATTGTTTAGTTATTTGGAGTTGGATGCATTAACCACAAATTCATACTATTTGCTGTCAATTTTATTAAAAGCAATGATAATTCATGGAGAAATTTTACTTGCCAATGAATTTGTCCAGAAAAAAAATAACACACTTCTTTTCCCACTAAAAATACCATATTTTCTTGATTTTCACTCTTGGATCTCAGCTGCCTATGAGAAATGCTATAAATCTCCCTAGCTCTCAAAATGTTTTGTTGCATTGAGACACTTGCAAACAAGTTTCATTCTGAGAGCAACTACCAGAGCCTCAGTTCCATGTAGGACATTCTATTTAATCTCCTTTATGGGCTACAATAGGTCAGACTGGAAAATAAAAAATGTGGTGGTACTCTCTGCAGCTTTGCCAAGCACAGAGTGTCTAAGTGTTTCAGGACTGCCTTTGCTCAGACGTGCTGGTATACTAGGTCTCTTGCTTGGTCTCTTCTTTTCCTGGGCAGCTTTGAAACTGCTCCTCCTGAATACCTGAAGAGAGGTTACTTACTTCAGAGTAATTGGAGCTCTTTGGGAAACCTTTGTCCAGACAGATTCCCTCTGTACATATTTGTGTTTCATTCATGGGAGCCTGGAATATTTCATACAGCAGAGTCTATTGGGGCTGTGCATGTACCCTGCATACTCTTGCATCACCAATAGTGAGGATATAAAATGCAGAAAGGCCTTGCCGCCATTCAACACCTTCACCAATATAGACATTTAGGTGAGGATTCTATATCAATGGGGAAGGAGAGTGGGTCTGGGGATCTAAATGGCAAAAGGCATCTTGAAGAACTCCAGTTACTGTAAATAAGTAACCACTTTCTTGTCCACAAAGATCCCACTGTAGGTGAGTGGATAGTACTTGCCCCTCAAGGGATTAATAGGAATCCCTATTTAAATAATGACTGTAAAACATCCCTATCAAACAAAGCATCTGACCTAGAAGCTGTGACAGTGGAGGACTGATTGGTGAATGTATGACTCAAACTCCAAGTAGTTGCTCTACAGATTTGAGGGATAAGGATACATCTTAAACAAGCCACCACTACTTTTTGGACACTAGTGGAATGTATCCTAACTCAAGAAGGAACCGGCAATTTATTCAACCAGTAGGAAAGCATTTGAAATGAAACCCTTTAGACTTTACTGTTAAAAGCCATAAAAAGGCTAGAGGAAAGCCATTGTCCTAGAAATATAAAAGGACATAATTGGACAGATATCTGGTGCATGGAGCTTGGCCTTAGCTGGGGAGGCATGAGGTTTAGGAAAATATACCAGTAGATATATAAACTGGCTTATATGAATCTATTTTCAGTAGGAATTTCAGATGTGGTCTGAGAGTTACTCTCTCCCAATGAAATATTGAATAAGGCAGTGAAGCCATTAACATTTGAATTTCACCCATCCTACAAACTGAGGTAATGACAACTAAAACACTAGTTTTAATAGAAAGGTGATACTGAAAACACGACGACATGGGCTCAACGGGAGGGTCCATCAAACATGTAAGTACCATGTTTAAGTCTCAGGTAGGGAAAGACTCATTAATTATCAGAAACACATGAATTAGGCCCTTTAAAACCCAAGAAATAGTAGGGTAAGAAAAGAAATTCAATGACCATCAGCAGGTGGGTGATGTACCAATATAGCAGCCAGATGTACTCTAATAGTGCTAATTGAAAGCCCCACATGTCTGAATGCTAATAAGCAGTGGCGTGCACAAGAGGGTGGCAAACGGGGCAGAGGCCCCCTAAATATTCATCTAAAATATGTATTTCTGCTCCAGCCCAGGCCACTGACCACCACTTCTGCAGAAATCATGAGCTCTTCATTGGTATTGATTAGAAGAAGGGGGACTTTGTAAAGGAAATGAATGAAATCTGTTTTGCTTCCTCTTCTGTGCTGTTGTATAGAGACCCAGAGGTTGAAATGTCACTACACAGTCTTTCCGAGAGTAAAGGGTTCTTTTTCTCTGGTGGTAGACTTAGGTGTCCCAGGCAACTTAGACTTCTTGTGTGCTGCTGTTATAAACAATGTCACAGGTACATGGTATGAAAAAAAGCACCCCAACCCCTTAGGCGGAACTTGAGACCTGTGATCTGCCCTCTTAGATGTGGCTAATAAAGATGCAGGAATCTGCTACAGGTCCCTACAAGGTTAAATAATGGCTTTATTAATAGGCATGGCTAAACGACTTCAGGAAGTCAGGTGTAAAATGTAAAACTATTTGTGAGATCACTCCTGAACTATCTCCAGGGGGATTCTGCCATCCTTTGGAGAAGATCCTGAATGACTCTGAAGTCGTCTATAGTAGACATGTTTGATGGACCCCCTCATCAGGTGAGGATGAGGATATGTGTAGAGGAAATAAGTTAATTCTCATATTCCTCCACCAGGTCTTCCTTGCACTCCTATAATACATTCCTCACACTGGCACCAGCAACCTTCCACAGCACTCAGAAGTCTGCTGTACTGGCTCTCTGAATGCTAAAGACTCCCTAAAGTATGGAGAATTCCCAGATAAGAAAATTTGACGAATCTCTACAGTCTCCACTGAGTGGCACAAAGAAGAAGAGTGGGGAAAAAAATCTGTCCCTACACGTTATGTGTGCATCATAACATTCTGTCAAACATCAAATATCAGATCACGTGTGCAAACCACAGTAATACAAGTATTCACCTCTAAATTCAGTTTGATACCCTTCTAAGAAATGTTCTTTGATTTCCCCCCCTTCCACACTAAACATGTATTAATTACTTGTGTTTATTAATTATATATAAAGTCACATGTTCATAGAATCATAGAATAGTAGGACTGGAATGGACCTTGAGAGGTCACCTAGTCCAGTCTGGTGCACTCAAGGCAGGACTAAGTATTATCTAGACCATCCCTGACAGGTGTTTGTCTAAGCTGCTGCTAGAAATCTCCAGTGATGGAGATTCCACAACCTCCCTAGGCAATTCATTCCAGGGCTTAACCACCCTGACAGTTAGGAAGTGTTTCCTAATGTTCAACCTAAAATGTTCTTGCTGCAATTAAAGCCCATTGCTTCTTTTCCTAGCCTTAGAAATAAAGGAGAAGAATTTTTCTCCCGCCTCCTTGTAGAATATTCAAAAATAAGAGTGGGATACAGTTTCTTATTACTTACTTCCACTACCAATTACAATGACATTTTAATATTTTTCACTGAGTACTCTGGTCAGTTATGTATTTACAGATTGGTTTTCAGGGGGGTCAAGCACTGGTAGTTCCCATTGGCTTCAAATGCAGTTGTAGTTACTCAGCAGTTTTGAAAAAATAGTCTTTTAATTTAAATATAAAATACAGCTACACAATATTTTATTTACCTCCATGGAAATCTATACCCACAGCAAACGAAGTTCCAGATATGGGCATTAAAGCATCCGTTTTGTCATTTGGATCCAGAGGAATTCCTCTAATTCCTTCATGAACAGAATACATGAGAAATGACTCAATACCTAAGGGAAAATTAAATAGTTAATAAGAGCAAAATACAGAAACCATAGGTTAAAATTCAAAATGAACAAATTTTAATGAATTAATATTTTGTAATGCAACACACTGGGGAGCTCTTTAAAGAAATTATTAAAGAAAATCTGGAAATATTAATTGAGGTTGTTGCTTTTTAATCACTAGAAATATTGGACTGTGCTGTTTCTGATATTTCTAAATAAAATAGTTTAAAAAACACTTCTCCAATTCAAGATTCACCATGTACTTAAAAATATATATATATATTTTGCATGCAACCCCCCCCCTTCCCCCACCATTAACATACAATTAAGGTTAAATTGTCATGGTTAATTCAAGTGTTATCACTTCATATTAACACTTGAAGGCTATGCTTCCCACCACCAAGCTTCAAGAACCTTCTGGAAAGAGGTACTCTTAAGAAACCATATATTTGGAGTCAAAGTTATAAAAAGGGCCTCCTGGCCCAAACCAGTTCATTTTTTTCTGCTAAACCCAAGAGTCCTACAACGAAAAATTTCTAAGAAAAGGAGAAGTGCACTGTCAGTGTGAATATACACAGGTAACACTCTTGAAGAACCACAGATATCGTATCTGCATAGTCCCACTTGTGGGGGATTTGCTAGCAGTCTGTACCTGGGAACCACAGCTGAGGAGTTCCAATTAAATAGGGATTATAGAACCACCATCCCAAAGTGAAAAACTGATCTAGATTCCAAGTGGAAAGAGTATTGATGAGTAAATTAAGAGGGGCGGGGGGAGGAATAGCTCAGTGGTTTGAGCATTGGCCTACTAAACCCAGGGTTGTGAGCTCAATCCTTGAGGGGGCCACCTAGGGATCTGGGGCAAAAATCAGTACTTAGTCCTGCCTAGTGAAGGCAGCGGGGGCTGGACTCAATGACCCCTTGGGGTCCCTTTCAGTATATCTCCCTATATAAATGTGCATACAGAATTTAAGTGGGAGTTTTCTAAGCAGATTTCTAAGAGAGAAACATTGACAGACTTGTTATCAATGCAACCTGACCCTTGTATATTGAGCTCTGAGGAACTAACACCTTCCTACAGTATACCAGGCCTTTTTCCACTAAGGCACTACATGTAAATAGTATTTCCTGATTGCCATAGGCTTCAAAAAATGTCTTACTTCCTAAATGTCTTAGTCCTATACAAGTAAAAATGCCAAGCTCTCTCAACATCCAGGACATAGTGTTTTCAAATCTTATTTTTATTGTGAAACTCATCCAACCTTGCAGAGCACACTCTGTAGCTGGATTTTATTTTTCAATTTCTCTTTGGAACTTAATGAATTTTAATACAGAGAAGTTACTTACCAGTAATTGTTGTCCTTCAAGAGTGTCACCTCTACATAATCCCACTTGTCAGCATAGCACACCCCATGCTTCAAGCTGCAGAAATGTTCTATCAAGCAGTGTCCATATTGGGACTAACTGTCCCTCTCCCCCACAGAGGATTCTGATGGTATACCAGGAGAGTTGCCCCAGCCACCCTTCAGTTCCTTCCCTAACCTTGGAAATCTTTCACTGAGACTCCAAAGAAATGGGAGAGATGAGTGGAGAAGTGTAAATATGCAGGGGCAACATTCACCCACAACTACTGTTCTTCTTAGAGTGGTCTTTGCATATTCTCACTTATGGGAGATTACCAAGCCACACAATGCATTAAGGTGGGCTTAGGAATTCAAGGTGAAGAAACACTGGATTAGCTTTGGATGACAAAAAGAGGAGTGGAAATGACCATAATTTCACTCTCCATATTAGACCTCAATTAAAGACTTCTGGTTTTGTTTTTCTGGGTCCTTTTGCATATATGTACATACAGAGCTTCAAGCAACAGCTCTGTAAATTCTATACAAGATGACAGAAGGCTTACAATATCTTCAAATTAGCTGAATATTTTTTATATATCCAAGTGAATGAATACCTGGGATTTCAGCCTTACTTACTTAAATTATCCCTTCTAACTACTGATCAATCTTATACTTCTATAATCCTACAATTTAACTCTATTTAACATTTAATGATTATATATGACATAACATGTTAGTTAATCATAACCACACAATAAATGAACAATAAACTAAACTCATTGGCTACACAAGCAATTGGTTACAGCATATATGGTACCAAACTCTTAATGCATCTAATGCAGGGAATAAAGCCATGGGGAGGTCCAGATTGTTAAACAGAACACTCGTCTGTGGAAAAGGGAATTAAGAATGTTTGGGAGGAAAATTTGTACTTTGGAAGGCTAGAAGGTCCTGGACATTGGGCACCACATAAAATTAATAATTCAGCTGTGCAAATTATAAGTGTTATTTCTAGATGGACAGGGAGTCCTAGAGAATTAGTGTATGGTAACAGTATGGGTATTATTGAGAACGGAACATATAGAGAACATTATAATAGTGTTAAGTTGGCAACAAGGGATAGTGTAAAGATAAACACTTCATGTTGTCAAAGAATGTGGCATAAATGATTCTGTGAATGCTTAATACAAGAGAATGCATATACCTCAGAGGGAGCATGGCACTAACTAATCACAAAGGAGAAGTGAAAGAGATGGTAAGGCTTGATGATATCATGTGTGCACTGGGATACCATCACTTTTCAGTTGGGACAATGACATGCCAGGGCAACCTGGATGAGTTTTGTCTAAACCTCACCTTTTGGACTCAGATTGGGACTCAGGACTTAGTTCATGGCTAAGTGTATGGATTGAGGAGAATGTGATGGACAACACTGAATGGGACTCAGAGACTAATCTCTTTGTACGCATACTGCGCATGTGCATTAACATAACCGATTTAGTAAAGAGAAACATGGAGCAATTGGTGCCCATGACCCACCATATAGCTGAGCAACAACAAATTGGGGACAATACTCTACAGGCCGTGGAAACACTCTGGTGGGCCAAACCAAAGGACGTGAGCTTGCACCTCCTGGTGCATACTTTAAGTTTAGTCTTAATCAGAGTTCAAATAATAATGCTTAGTGTGGTCATAGGAATGTGTTGCTGGATAATAAAATTGAAAAAGCAAGCACAGAAAGAGAGAAATATGATGCAAATGGAACAAATGTTAACATAAGAGAAAATGAAAAGGAGTGCAACATAGGGCTGGCTTAGCTGACATGAGCAGGCCCAAGTGAAGACAAGACATACCTGAACAAGTAATTGCTGAACAAACCCAAGCAAGTAGTTACTGAAACAACTAACTATTGTGGGCATGCTTATAGTAAACAAAGTAGGCAAAACACCTGAACTAATAAGATTGCCTTATGCATAAATTGCCTTATGTCTTTACATAAAATAAACATAGAAGTTTGTAGTTAGTAAAGATGTCTATAAACTGTGCAGTGTGTGACATGAACTGGAATTCTGGTATCTTGTATCTTAACTTCCTGCATCTATGTCTGGCCAGCATAGACAAAGAGCTGTTACATGCCATGACTAAGTACAATAAAGTAACCTGAGTGATGAGCTGAAGTTTAACAGAGGTTTCTGGATTCCAGAGAACTGGCTTAAGTGTTCTCCCAGAACTGGACAAGGTGTTCTAGGTAATTCAAATGGAAAAGATCTCTGAGGGAATCCAAACACCAGGTACGATCAGAGAGATGGATGTTACTGAAGCCAGGCACAGAGTCACTTGAGACTAACAGATATCCAAAGTCAATGCTGAACTTATACATTTCCAGACTTATTTGAGCAGACCTGAAGACCTCCCATCATCAGTAACAGTGAGTGAGGTGACCCTCCCTTTCCTACAGGTCATTCTGGTGTTGCATGTGCCCAATGGGTACTATATAGTCTTTAAACTGAAGAAACCTGTACCAACTAACTGTTTACCTAACTAGCTATAAAGAAAATACCCCACAAAGGCAGAATCCAAGAAAGAAGCTGATGAGAAAAGCACTGAGGACATTGTGTAAGATTCGAACTTGCTGCACCTTCAGCAGTTAAAAAGAAACAGAAATACAGTTTGGGCCCCTCTCCCTTTTATACACTTGGAATGCTTCATAGAGAGGAGAGCAGACACGGTATAAGAGCCAAATGGATGCTGCTTTATAGAAAAAATGATATAGCTGGAAATATGCAGCGGACGCTTGAAAAGGAACAGATATTACCCATTTAATCCTTTCATTAACCAACTCCTTGGGTCTCCATGCTTTCTGTGACTGTCTCATCACACTGAGAATTACTAGATTTAAGATGTTAATATTGATCATAACTACTTCTATTTCTATTGTAGTGGCATTCACAGGTCCCAGTCAGGATTTGGATCCCATTGTACTAAGTACTATAAAAATTCATAGCAGAAAAACATCCATCAGTTTCATATATGTTCTGAGTTATATATATTCATTCTTATTACACTGGAAAGCAGAAAATAAGTGAAGCTTTGACCACTACCAAAAAAAGCATGGGAGTAATCGTGTAATAGTGAAAAGACACATTGTTACAAATTTAAAAATAAATATGGTGCTTGGAAGGTTCTAAAGGAAAAGACTGCTGTAAAGATTTCCTTGTGTAATGCTTAGATGTTAAATTCAATATATGGATAGGAAATTCATATACCATCACATCACTTGACATCTCTATTGTGTTTTGGGTTAGTATAAGCAAATTGTAGGAAACGAATCCATCGAGACATGGAGATTTTGCACACTGACATTTCTTTTTTGGTATGGGAACTCTGTAAAGTACTACTACCCTCCTAAATAGTCTAATGATAATATTTATTTTTCTAGTTCTGTGTTCTCTGAACATCAGGAAACTGAAGTCATTTTGAATCAGATCTTTTCATAGATATGAATTGCTTAAATTAAAGGAGGATTTAGTCTTGCAAAATAACTGTTGAGATGATTTAGGAAATATTTAATTTGGTTACAAATGAAGAAAATAAGTTTTTTTAATAGATTAATCCCCTTGTTCATTCATAGCTCAAGTCATAACTAGAAGAAAGGAAACATATAATGACAACTATTTCAGGGAAACCATTGCCATGGATTCAAAAGTTACAATTGCCTGTAAAAGCAAATGAAAATTACATTAAAACAAACAAACAAACAAACAAAAACCACCAAATCTTCCTGAGGAACACAAGCAAGTAAGGGATTTTCAACAGTGTATATCTCAGCAAAACATGAATAGAATTTCCAGGGTTAAAGAAAAGGTAATTCTCTGGTCAGATGTCTTATCCTGTGCTGAATTCCAAAGGTCTATTCCAAACAATTGAAATCTTAAAGTTTCTCAAAAAGCATTGTAAGAATCTTTCATAATGGCAGTGTAAATATAGGGGTCATTACCAACTTTCAACAAAATTATATTTTTCCACTGGATGTAGAATTAGAAGTCCTGAGCCTGGAGGCTTCTTGAGGAACCAAAGTTCCATACTAAATGTTATACCTATTGAGAACCATAATGTTTTTCTTGCCTAAAAACAAAGAAATCCAAACATTTTGGGGAAGCTTCCAAAATATTCAATTTAAAAACTTTTCAACACATTGGAAAAGGTCCTTTAACTTCTATAATCCATTCTGGAGGCAAAATCTTTTCTGTAATTTAAGATAAAAGTAACTGCTGTAGCTCCTATCAGCAGCCATTCTTGTAAGTTTACCCTTCAGGTTCCAAGATGTTAAAGTTAGCTTCTTCATATCCTTTTGTAGTAGAGACCCCTAGTGAAAAGTTTGTACACCCGCATGGTTTGTAAAAACAGAGATCCAGCAGACGTGAACCAATAAAGTGCTACAGAATGATGGGCCTGCTCAGCTGTGTATGTAAAAGAAGGGGACATATACAAGTTTCCTAGCATTATTTTTTTCCCCAAAATAAATCTGAGAAAGTCATGAGGAACCGAAACATGGAAATTAGAATGAAAGGTTCAATTAATCCTTAGCTATAGTGGGATCTCCTTTCTTCTGCCATAAACTAGCCATGCTTTTCTTAGTAAAATTGTTCATTTAGGTTTTTTTTTCTTTTAAAAAGACCACACAAATAAGGACTCTTCTTCTGCCTCAATGTTATCATAACATTTGTTTAGCAAAAATAAGAATTGAAAAGCTAAATACCTTGACATGACATACGATTTTTTCGGAGGTTATAACCCACTGTACACATGCACGTTCTGGTAGTTTCTGATGTTGGTAAGCAAAGCTGGGAACACCCACCATTGTTTAGTTGACAGGAATTGCTACCTGCAGCATGGAAAAATGGTCGGGGGGGAATGCATGGTTACAACTCTGGATCCTACTGAAGTTTAAGCTGTTCAGTTGCTTAGTACTAGTATTTTAATAACAATTTATTAACAGTTCATAGCATATTATTCACCTGATTTATTTGAAATTGCAAACACAGAAATGCTGAAAACCATGAAAACCTCAGCATAACATCATGTTTTATGTTTAGAATATTTTACAAATCTCTTTAAACTAAAATAGTCCTGACTGTGCTTGTCTATTTTAAACTAAGAAAACATGATGAAACTGGAAACATGTCAAGTTAAAGCTTAGCACTCCATAAGCCACTGCTAAAACCTCAGTACCATATCACTATATAAAGGCATTTTAAAAATAATTTTACTGTTAAAAAAGCACTTATACATTTTCCTGTTCCTGGCACTGTGCACATAATTCCCCAAACACTACACTAAACTTGTACCTTTAAGATTTATCTATTTATTTAGCATATTAATTCTCATTATCTATGTGTAGCAACAGTGACAAGTTTTACCTAGATACTCATAGATATGTATTCCACAGAGATATCCCAGAGATTATTCAAAGCTCACTTTACTAATTAAAACTGATTGTTTGAATTTAAATAATTTATGAACTCTCCCAGTTATTAAATATCTAATTATTATAGCATTTTTATTATGCTGAGCCATGTGATGCTATTCACAGCATGTTAGGCAATGATACAAAGTGTAAAAGATCTCTCTGAGGATTGTAAAGTACCATAAAAAAGTATACATCAAATATGCTCCAAAAAAAAAAAAGTTAATTTCTTCAAAATAGTTCATTTCTTCATCTCAACTCATATTATGGGGTTTGATTGAATATTCAGCCTTCTTTTAACTTGCCACCTTTATTTTGAACACACTCAAACTCTGAGATAGATTTACCTAGTTGAGATGATGGAAATGTTCTGATGATCTGCCTGAGGAAGTGGAGTGATTACATTTCAGCAGGTTGGATAATAATCAACATTTTTTAATTTAAAAATATTTTTATTTAAATCAGAATTTAAAACAAAAATTAAATGCAGGGTTGCTTTTATAAAAACTATTTAAAACTGAATTTGAAATTGACAACCTAAGTTAAGGCCCAAGCTTATCGTAGTCAATTAAAAGAACTAAAATGAAATAAATAATAAAGTAATAATAATAATTAAGGATAAGATTTTCTCATGGTTATTTTTAGTAGAGGTCATGGACAGGTCACATGCTATAAATAAAAATTCACAGAAGCCTGTGACTTTTGCTGCTGCAGAAGTGGTGGCTGGGAGCTGTGGGTTTCCCGCTCTGCCCGCCGCAGCTGGAAGCTGCAGGGTGACCACATTTCCCAAAGAGAAAATGGGACACCCCAGCTGCTCGCCAGAGGTGTCCCCCTTCCTCCCAACCCCCTGCTTGAGGCTGTTGCCCGTCGCTGGAATCCTGAGGAGGGCCCCCTAAGGAGTCTGTCACCTTCTGCTGGAACCTTGTAGGGGACCCCCTGTCACCTGTTGCTGGAACCCTGTCAGGGCCCCACTGGCTGCCAGCTCCAGAGTCCCACCGCCCCAGGGCCTGAAGCAGAGAATGTCACAGACATCTCTGGAAGTCATGGATTCCGTGACTTCCATGATCTCTGTGACATAAACGTAGCCTTAATAATAACAATAAAAACCCAAACAACATTAAGAATTATGTTTGTTGTCAAGTTTTAAAGAAACTCAAACCACCAATGATGGGTGGAAGTCATTTGGCAAGGATCTGAAACCAACCAGTTTTTGACAGCAGTAGCCTTTTCTGCAGGCACAGAGAGAATATTGTCTTCAATCCAGTTTATTCAACTAGTTCATTTCAATAATTAGTTCACTCAAAGTTTATAAACCAATTGGAAGTTGAAAAAGAAGAAAAGCTTATTTTTATCTTCCAGTCTATGAAATTGGGTATGAGAGGATGAGATCAACCAGTTATAAAATCTTGAAGAACATGGTGACCAGACACTATTCATTCAATTCACTAACTATAGATAATAATTCCTTTGTTGAATAAATCAGTTAGTTTTAAAACATGTTTGGATAAACTTATTTTTTCTTTTCTATCCAGTACAGTTAAACTAAATAATTGCTGAAATAAATGTATATAGATATTGTGTATCCTCCTGGTTGGCAAAAAATACCACCAATGTACTGTAATAACTATATTTAGTTGCAGATCGACATGTTTTAATAGTTACCAACCAATAAATATCAACCTTTCTTTAAGATCATAAAGACATGCTTAAAAGCTGAATGCAGCGTGTTTGTAGCTGAGTCATTCCCAGAATATTAGAAAGGCACGTAGGTGAGGTAATATGTTTTATTGGACCAACTTCTGCTGGTGAGAGAGACAAGTTTTTGAGGTTAAAAAGAGCTTCTTCAGGTGTGGGAAACACATCAACAGAACTTGGTCCAATAAAAAGATATTACCTCACCCACCTTGTCTTGATTAAAATCTAATATTTAAATAAACATTTCTGACTGATTTAAATCATTATTAAAATCAGTGACTTAAATCAATCTAACCTGGGTTTCAGATGCCTCTCAGGGAGAATACTATGGTGTCAGATTGCCTGAGGAAATGCTGTAAATTGTCTTCTGTCTACAATTATAGATACAGTGATACATAAGGTGTAGCAGGGACAGATCTGGTTGATATGGTAGACACACACTGTGAGGGTATAAAAATGCTGAATCCCACATGCCCTTAGTTTAAAAGGACAGGACAATTTAGGCAGTGTCCCTAGCTCTTGGCCTCTGTGCACACATTCCTGGGGTAGACCTCATATCTGACACCCCTCCTGATAGTGGAGACCCTGCCATCCAATTGCGTAGGCCCTGAAACTTGTGTCATCTCCCCAAGCCTCCCCAGTGGCTCTTTCACATTCCCCAGAATCCTACCGAAAGCATTAGCCTCCTGGTTTGCAGTTTACCTCTTCAGGTGTATGTAATAGAAAAAGGAAACAAACACAGACAGACTTTGTTCTGGATTACACACACACACTCTCTCTCTCTCACACACACACACAAGCATAGTTTATTTCATAAACAGTTTATTTTATGGGATAGTATATATGTCTAAAAACAAGCTCACAGTTTGCAATGTCCTTGCCTGTAGATTTGTTTTCATTATAATAATAGGGAAACATACCTAATTCATTCTCCCACCAAAGAAAAATAAAATTGCCTGATTTTTCTTGTCACTTACTCCCAATTTACATCACTGCAATTTCAATAAAGTAAAATAAATTACATTGGCTTAAAACCACTGAGATGAATGAAGAACATCAATGATTTTTCAAATATTATTTCTTGTATTTAATTTTTTAGTAATTTATTGAGAGATACATAGCATTAACAAGTGAACGAAAAAGAAAACATTCACATTTTTCTCTTAGTTCTGACTACCAAATTTAAGCTTCACAATATCATAGTAATTTCCGTTTGCATTAAGCCTCATATTCAAATATTATGAATACATATTAAAGAGAGGTTTCTAAACTATTATCTAATATTTTGAAAGTTATTAACTACATTGTAATTCACTGCAGATAGAAGCTCTACTTTTAGTCAGTGTATCAGATAACGAAGGGGAACAAATATAAATCTCTATGCATTTTGGGAATAATATGGAAGATGAATACATTATGTACTCTAATGATAGTTTAAAGATATTTAAAATACAATTTACCTTGCTGTGCTGCTTTATCATACACTTTCATATGTACAACTCCTGAAGTCTTGTTTCGCAGGACAATGGGGGTTCTTCCATCTCTTTTGTTGCAGGTACCCAGCTGAGCTAAGTTGTGGTCTGCCCACCAGAGTTTTTTATCTGTAAAAATGTCAAGGGTTTTTTTTTGTAATAAAGATAATCATCTTATCAAAGAATATACATTTGACACAACTAAATCCTTAGTTTCCAAATCCTTCAGTTTTAATTAACTGTTGGTTCCTTAAAGTGTGAGGAAGGCCATCATAACTTAAAAGTATAGAAACCATACTTTCATTCCTTTCCCTCTCTCCACAAATTATGGTTCCAAGCATTTTTTTAAAGTGAACATAATGCTTGAGAAGGATGTCCAAGTAAGAGCCATGAAAATCGTAAGAAAAACTAAAATCTTCTACCTACAGGAAAAAGCACAGCAATATGAGAGCATAAGCATTATCAGAATATCCTCAAATCCTTTTTGACTTGACCATATTTAGAGATGAGCAGGCAGTCTCCACGCTTTCAGTTCTTGGCCTTAGTGTTCAAATTAATAAACTGCACGTCGATATGTGAATGCTATTATATTTTTTTATGTAACAGCTATCTGCAAGGAATGATCATAGAATCACAGAAATGTAGGGCTAAAAGGGACAGCAAGAAGTCATCTAGTCTATTCCCCTCACTCTGAAGCAAGATTAAGTATATCTAGGTCATCCTTGACAGGCGTTTGGCTAACCTGTTCTTAAAAATCTCCAGGTTTGCAGACACCATCAACCAATTTCACACAGATTACAAAAGGAGCAAACTAACAACTTTTGTCACAGACCTATTAACAGATCCATTATTTTATAAGAAAAATCTATAAAACTTGGTTTACAACTTAAATAGAGATACATTTACTATTTTACACAAATACACAGCTATATATTGGCCTATGGAAGTCCATAAAGCTATACTGACAAGACCTGCTACCAGTCCCTTTCTTCATCTTTGTGATATTGATCACATACTGTAGTTGATGTTTTTCAACTCTTTGTCTTCCTGATCTGTCTTTTAAAGTCTTTGAGCTCATGTTTAGGTCCAAACTTCTGTTTTTCTTACATTTAGATATGTAAACTGTTTCTTAGTTGTCCTATGAAACTCTATGCAATGCTAAGCTTTACTCCTTCTTCCTCCTATCTATTTTCCTTATTTTAATATCTCATTTTTGAGTTTAACTTTGACTGTTGTTAATGAGCTTCTCCCTTATGATTAAAAAAAAAGTTCTCAAATTATTAGGTTTGGTGACAGCCAACAAACCTCTTCCAATTAACTACAAAAAGTTCCACTGGATTGCTAAGTAGCTATTTTTTCCTCTCTCTCTCTCTCGTAAAACTCTGACTTGATGAGTTAATTTTTCTATACCAGTATTTCCCCTCACTTTCTGATAGCAGTTAATAGATTTAGGGGAGTTGCTCCCCTTACACCACCTTGCTATAGTAATTTTATAATTGTTTTGAAATAATAGTAATTTTAGGCGCAACTAGGAGATAAGTGATCACCTCTTTATGGCATTTATAAGAAACAAAGTTTTTAGGACAACTTAATGAAGATACTTAGGGGTTATCAACAGCAAAACCATTATCTCTCTTATGACGTTTCCAGCTGCCTTCCCATATGTCTTATTTTTGGGGGCATTGTCTATTAAATATGCAGAAATCCTCTCATTTGATTACATTCTCTGCAGCATTTTCCCATCCCAATACCATACATTTGTTTAATTTTAAAAGGAGGATAAAGTTGTTTAACATTGTTCTCTTTAATTGTATTTATTGAGGTTTAGGGACCATTGCTCCATATGTTCATTTCTGAGTTTTGGTGACTATTGCCTATATCAACTTTACATCTTTTCATTAATGTACTTATTTCCTCTAAAAATTAGAGATTACTTTTTTATAGAACAGAGAGTAAGCCTGTGTGTTTTATAGATGTAGTGAGTAGTGGGGTTTTTTTTGGTTTTGCTTTATTGTGGGACAGTGCGGAAAAAATGTCTCAACTGTAGATATTGACCTACTGGAACATTTGTGTTGTTTGTAAATTAAGAATATAATAGCCATACTGGGTCAAACCAATGGTCCATTTAACCCAGCATTCTGTCTTCTGAGAGGTTTCAGAGTAGCAGCCGTGTTAGTCTGTATCCGCAAAAAGAACAGGAGTACTTGTGGCACCTTAAAGACTAACAAATTTATTGTAGCATGAGCTTTCGTGAGCTACAGCTCACTTCTTCGGATGCATAGAATGGAACACACAGACAGGAGATATTTATAAATGCAGAGAACATGAAAAGGTGGAAGTATGCATAACAACAGGAAAAGTCTAATAAATTGAGATGAGCTCTTATCAACAAGAAGAAAAAAAACTTTTTGAAGTGATAATTAAGATGGCCAATAGAAGGTGTGAGGAGAACTTAACATAGGGAAATAGATTCAATTAGTGTAATGACCCAAGCATTCCCAGTCTTTGTTTAGGCCAGAGTTAATTGTATCTAATTTGCATATTAATTCGAGTTCAGCAGTTTCTCTTTGGAGTATGTTTTTGAAAATTTTTTGTTGCAAAATTGCCACCTTCAAGTCTGTCACTGAGTGGTTAGAGAGGTTGAAGTGTTCTCCCACTGGTTTTTGAATGTTATGATTCCTGATGTCAGATTTGTGTCCATTTATTCTTTTGCGTAGAGACTGTCCGGTTTGGCCAATGTACATGGCAGAGGGGCATTGCTGGCACATGATGGCATATATCATGTTGGTAGATGTGCAGGTGTACGAGCCCCTGATGGCGTGTCTGATGTGATTAGGTCCTATGATGGTGTCACTTGAATGGATATGTGGACAGAGCTGGCATCGGGCTTTGTTGCAAGGATAGGTTCCTGGGTTAGTGTTTATGTTGTATGGTGTGCGGTTGCTGGTGAGTATTTGCTTCAGGTTGGGAGTATTTGCTTCAGACAGTAAAACCGAACATCACATAAAGCTCTAATTCTAAATATTGGATTTTTTACTTCTGTCTGATTTAATAAAAAGTAAATTTTAATTTAAAGTGTATTTGTGCCATGAATAAGTCTCACCACTTACTTAAACCAAAAATATTTGGCACAAAATATCTGCTTTCATTCTTTAAATCCAAAATTTGTTTGGATCTAAAGATTTGTATTTTGTTTAGCCACCCAACTTTCCTCTCCCAATCCCTCCCCCATTTATATCATTATCTCACCTTCCTCCTTTCCCTTAAGACCAGCTAGCAACCAACCTGTCCACCTCTCGCTCTTTGTTCAGCAATGATGTAGCATTAACTAAATATAAATTTCAAGTTAAATTCAAGTTAAACTCTGGAACACTATTATTAATTTCCCCAATCTAGCAGAAAATGGCTAGAAGTGGAAGCTAGACAAATTCAGACTGGAAATAAAACTTTTTTTTTTAAACAGTGAGAGTAATTAACCATTGGAACAATTTACCAAGTGTTGTGGTGGATTTTCCATCACTCACAATTTTTAAATGAAGTTTGGGATTTTTTTCCCCTAAAATATATGCTCTAGGAATTATTTTGAGGCAGTATTATGGCTTGTGCTTTATAAGAGCTCAGACAAGATCATCACAATGGTCCCTTCTGTCCTTAGGATCTATGAAAAGATGGGCTTTTTTGAACTTTTGACAATCAGCTCCTTCCATCATTAGAGAGGAATTTACTATCTCCAACAACAAAAAGCCAGTACTTCCCAACCGGTCCTTCATCAGTCTGGAAGGACAGGATCCAAGAAACAGATTGTGACACAAGGTTCTCCAAAACTCATCTAGAATCTCTGTAAATACTACTGCCCAAAATTCCAGCACAGAATATCTAGCATTTAGCCCCTCCAGACAATGACCTTTCTCCATGGCCCTAGCCAGATCTGCCCAAAGCTATGAGTGTTTATCTGCAAAGTACAGAAAAAATGTCCTCAAAATAGGAGGCATTTTCAGCAGCAACCAGACAGAAAGAGTCTGGATTAAATAGGCTAGCTAACACTCAGAACACATCTGCTGAATGAGAGTCTTAGCATATTTGTATCTCAGAGCCATAGCATAAAAATTAAAAAAAAAATCATCACACATGCTATCAGCTTCAAAGCAAGTGACTTTTGACACTCCCTCTTCCATTAATTGTTACAGGGAACCCACAAACCATGTTGATCCGTTAGGGTGAAGCCAGGGAGGATTCTGCCAAGAGACCATTCTGCCTGTTATTGAGTACAAAAGATCATTATGGAGTCCTCACAAAATACTGCTGAGCATTCATTTGGCAGTAACTTATTTTCGCTTCAGAACACTCTGGAAGCACTCAGGTTCTGTTAGCTTCAAAGGGTGAAACATGAAAAGAAGTCCTCTGCTGTGATAGAAAAGATGGATCCCAACTAGGGCTGCTTTTATATCTATCTATATCTATATCTATATATATATACACACACACATACATACATATATGCTGGGGGGGGGTGTGTGTTTTGCCAGCAGAAATTTTCACCAGAAAATATCCATATTCTCTACTTTTTTGGTTTTCAGAGAAAACATTCTAAATAAAATTTAATCATTTTTGTTTTGTTTCATTTTTCTGTGAGATATCCCAGTCTTTTTCTTTTGAAGTGAAAATAAAAGATGAGATAAAATGGGTTTTTCCTCATTCACTGAAATAATTTTCCTCTAGTCTTAACCTCATGCTGTAGGAGGTAATGATCAGTCCATGACATTGGAATAATATCCATCCTTACAATCTCCTATCCTGACCCTAACACTAAATTCAGAGTGTACACAGCTATATGGGTTAAGCTATGGCCATCTAAAATAGCCCCATAGTTATGTCCACAAAACTTGAGTTGCACCATACATCCTGCAGAAGAGACACCTCTCCCTGCCCTCCCCATCAAACAAGTGTTAAAAGGATCATCAGCCTCCTTTGTATGCCTCAGGTTAGTTATTGAGTCAATCACTCCAGGCAAATCTTAGGAGGATTGGTAGTAACCTTGTAAGCATTTTGGATCCCTCCCCACCTCCATTACCAAGCCCACCCTACAGATTATACCTCAGCAAAGAAAGGGCCAAGGGAAATTAAATTCCAGCAGTCCTTTGAAATGCTACGCTAAGCTTGCTATAGCTGATGTTCCCTGTATGCAATATTAAATAAAATATTAACATCTTTAATTATGATATGTTAATCAGCGAAAATTTGGCCCAGACACTAGATCTTTTCTAGGTAAGTCCAGTAAAGAAAGAAAGTTTAGTCAGTCTTCTTTCCAATTTTTTGTTATAAGGGGTTGAGAGGGTCGGGACACCATCACTCTTCCACCACTAGCCCCTTAGGAATCGTGTTTAACAGCTCTATTTTTATGAACCTTTTGTCAAACTGACTTAATATTTTCTTCAAATAGTCTACCTCAATACCAGAAGTAACATAATTTTGATTTTGTGTGTACACAAGAGATGGAAAGGGGACCAAAATTGGATCTATGGGGGAAACAATTTCAACCATAACTTTCATTTTACTATGAATAAACCTAATTAAAATGTTATCATGAGTTATGACATATCTAGATTTACTAACTGTAACAGGGTTCCCGTCCCACCCCTCTTCCTGGGGTCTACTTGCTGCCCCCAATAAATCTCAGAGAGGCTTCAGGGTTGTGAACCACCTGTGTTTTTATTTATATAAGGTTCTCCCACCACCAGTGTCTATCTATATACAAGTCTTGCAGGCTTAGTCACCTCCTTTACAGGCAGAGGCAGCCTTCAGCTAGGAGGCCTCCAGCCCCCTCCCTGACCGACTTCTCCCTGGCTGCCCCCCGTCTTCTGGCTCCCTCCCAGCCTTTATAAATCTTGGCTTGTCAGCAGGTGTTGCCAATCATCAAGCAGCATCAGGCCTTTTCCATCAGTCCCAATCTGTTTCCCCTGATTGGAGCTGACTGGGTAGGGGATAATTAGGTGCTTTTGCACCAGCACCCTGCTACACTAACATAGAGGTGACATGCAATGATATCAGTAGCAGCATAAAGGCAGGGGCGGCGGGAACATGCTCCATGAGGGAAGCCATAGAAAAATGTATAATTTTAAAGAAAATTTTGAAATTCTAGAATTAAATGTTTTGGGCCAGGTTACAAAGGTTTAGCTCAAGTGCACTCAGTGCATGACTGATGATGGGTGAATGTATATTTTTTAAATAATTCCACTCTCCTAATTTAAGTGGCCCCAGCATAATTTAGAGCACTGCAATGCTGTGCTGGCTAGCTCACTCTCCTGACTGCTGCATTAGCCATGAATTGAGAGAGCTTACTGCACTCTAGCTCCACCCCTTCAGACATGCAACCTGCCCAAGAAGAATTCATAACTGGGTTTCAGGAAGGAAGTAGGTGATATAGAGCTACACACGCTGGCTTTATATAACCTGGAGACATTCCTTATGTCAGTGGAATTCCCAGCATAACCTTTGTGTTGCTCTGGGAGCACAAAGAGTTGGGATCCAAGATCTGGCCCTCTGTATACTGGATCGTGGGGTGCTCTAGCAAAGCAGCAATATGACATCTTGTTCCTATATAATTAATACAGAAAACTTCACATTTTTTCACCACTGGATGTAAGCAGGAAGACTGGTTGTACCAAAATACCAAATACTGGTTTGTACCATTCCAGATAGCAATACTGAAAATGCAGTTTCCTCTCTCCTTTTCTTTCTGAATAATATGTCCAATCCATTTCTGCATCCCTCAGTGGAACATTTAATCAGACTATTTTGCTTACTGTGCTGCTAAATGAGACTATTACTGCTCTCATAAACAGTAAACTGTATCTAGACCACCTACCTCTCCTGCTAATTCCCATCATGTAATTAGACAATCCTATTATCTTTGTTCCAAGATCACAGAATCATTTTTTTCACAATAGACATTAGAATTACAAAACTATTCACCACAAGATAATCTCATCACTAGCCCTTAGAGTACTGGCCTTCTTGGGATACAGAAGATAAATGGTCGCTTGCACCTACACATTAAAAAAAATATCTAAATAGATCAAAATACACCACACGCTGATTCTTCCATCTTCTTTTCCATTACTATCAACATGATTCCTGGATATTTACAAACACTTTTTAATAATTAAAAATATTTCAATAGAAATATTAAAAATATGGATCCATTTTATTATATTTCCTTAAGAAGGTCTTGGGGGAGAATTAGAGGGAATAGGGTATAAAAGGTGTTAAGAAGACTGAAAGGTGTAGAAGAGCTGGGAGTTAAAGGTCTCAATCGCATAAGAAAGTTGGACTGGGAGTTTAAGTATCTTGACGTCAATGCACATTCTGACATTTCAATTGTATGAAAAAAATATGAAGCTCTGAAGTCTAGATATCCTGGAGAAAATCCTCCAAAGACCTACCTGCCAAAAATATAAGCCAGTCTGACTTGGCCAGCTATGCCTAAGAGCTAAAGAGCAAAGTGTTTGAGTGTTCAGATTCAATTTGAATGGGCAAAATCAGATAACTGCCTGATTCCAAACAATCTGCAACATTTCTACATTTGACTGTAAATGTTCCTTATAAGCAGAGTATTGGAATGAATATTTCTACTTCTTTCCTTCATTCCTGAACTCTAATTAAATGTTAGATTGAATTCATTTCCTTTAAATGTACCACAATTGAAAATACAACTTTCCCTTCAGCCTAAATAGTTAATTAACAATTGTATTTCAAACTCAAAATAATACTCTCATAATGGAATGCTAGTAAAATATAAAAGTATAAAGACAGAATAAGAAAAAAGGATTATAACATTAACTTTACAGTAACCTGTGTTTTATCTTTAAATACTGTTCTTGATTTAACAAAAAAAAAAACATTTTGAATGTGGAAGAATTTCACCTTCACCAAATAGGAGAGGATGCATCAACACTATTGTAAGCCTTTAAGTGATATTCCTAAATTTAAATGATTTCATTGTTGCATTTATGCTAATGAGAGTGCTTTCCAATCACTAATTACAACCTTGTTGCTGAAACCAGACTATAATATACATTACAATAGTTATATTTATCCATTTTGTACGGTAATTAGCATTAAGAAGAGCAACATATTGGGAAACAGCAATTTACAGTGACAAAAATTGCTACACTAGAATTGCATACTCTCCTTTGGAGATTTCAAGCAGTACTTTGAATGCAAATGTTGATGGGTCATTAGTTTTCATTAATGGTAGTTTGAGTACTTAGGAAGACAACTATGCACTGCACTTAGCACTGGGCAAATTGCCTAGATATATTTCATATATTACTGTTAATGTAATGAAGTGTTATGGCAATTAGAAGACTGATGGCTTGGAAAATTTAGGTATATGTATCTGAATTTTTTGGAAATAAGTAGCACCTCTCACTACAGAATTAAATTCCTCAGAAGTAAATGGGACTATTTGTATAGTTAGATGTTAGAAGAAAAAGATGCAGGTTGACCCAGAGGCGGATATGAGTACAGGCTTCTTTATTGCGATACTTGTTCCCCTGGACCCAATTGTCCAGTAAGCATTAGTTACAGCACATTCTTTTTGTTTGTTAGTATGTATATGCCTACATCCATTACAACACCCCAAAAACCCTTATTAAGTAATAGAAACACCTACCGTTACTAAACCCACCCCATCTATTACCTATAGCATTACACATGTCATCCAGACACTTTTACCTTGAAGATACATTTCTTTGAAATAATCTGTTGCCATAAATCTCCCTCATCTGCAGTTCTCAGGGGAGGGAGGAAGGGGCCATGAGTAGTTCGCAGGGGAGGGAGGAAGGGAGGGGAAGATAACATTTCTTTTACCTTCTTTTACACAAAGGACATTTCTCCTGAAGCTGCATTCTTATCAATCCTTACAGGCAACTGAGAAGGGAAGAATCTGGCAACTTATGTATTAAACAAAGAAAAATACTGCCTACATATGCTTTTGTCCCCTAATGCCATGTCAGCACACTAGCAACTTCTGTGAAATTAAGTCAAAACCATATCAAAATCCAGTATTTGATAGATCAGTTATATCAAATTAGTAATCCAATATAACTGAAATTACAAAACAAATATCTTATAGTTCAGACATTTTCTATAAGAAAAATTAAAAGTATAGTATTTTTACTCGATTTTTATATGTACAGTAATATGAACAGTAGAATAAATACAAATATATATTCATTTTCAAAAGGCCACCCTGTTAATGTATTAATCCCTATTAAAAGGCATATGTTGATGCTTTTGAAATGCTCCTTGTTGAAGTTTTATAAGCATTTCATCTGGAATAGCACTTACTATCTAAATATAATCATTCAATACAGACAATGTAGTAAATTTATGTTAGTGTAACAAAAATTAATATCTTACATTATTGAGTATTCTTTTTGTAAGAGCTTTAATTTTAAAAAGTGATATACAACTTGAATAAGACATACAAAAACAACCTTAACAATTAACAAATAATAAATTAGAATTTTGCTCTCTGTATTTATTAAACATGTCACCAACAAAAGACAGGCTATCCCACATTCATAGGGATTAGCATAGCATCACATCATATAAGAACATAAGAATGACCATACTGTGTCAGAGGAAAGGTCAATCTAGTCCAGTATCCTGTCTTCCAGCAGTGGCCAATGCCAGGTGCCCCAGAGGTGTGGAAATACAGAAAGAACTGACAGGGATTTGTAGGGGATCTTAATGCATGACAGTCTTTGTTAGCAAGAGTCAGGCTAACTGTAACCCTAATAATGCAAGATTTGTAGAAGCAAGGATTGTGTGAGAGGAGTGGAAAAGAACTGTGTGAGAAGTTGTTTTTCGACCTTATGTAGATAATACAATATGTAAATATTTTCTCTTAAGTGAGAAAAACAAGATATCAGGATAACCTATGTATAAACAAAATGCAGCTGTTGCTTATTATTGTCTGTAACAAAAGTATAAATGCTTGCTGTAATTGTTTACCTGTTGAGAGACCTGTCTAGGAAGGGGAGACCCTATGTCCTAGTGCACTCTCTCCCTGTTGTAGCTGCTAAACAGAATAAAGTATCTGACTCTGCTGCACCCAAACAAAAAAGCGAGAACTGAGTTTTTCTCCAACAGAGGGAACGAAGAAAACAGATAATCATCAAGTGATCCATCCCCTGTCAGCCATTCCCAGCTTCTGCCAGAGGCTACCCATCCCTACCCATCCTGGATAATAGCCATTGATGGACCTATCCTCCATGAATGTATCTTGTTCTTTTTTGAACCCTGTTATAGTCTTGCCCTTCACAACATCCTCTGGCAAAGAGTTCCACAGGTTGATAGTGTACTGTGTGAAGAAATACTTCCTTTTGTTTGTTTTAAACTTGTTGCCTATTAATTTCATTTGGTGACCCCTAGTTCTTGTGTTATGAGGAATAAATAACACTTCCTTATTTACTTTCTCTACATCAGTCATGATTTTATAGACCTCTATCATATTCCCCCCTTATTCACCTCTTATCCAAGTTGAAAAGTTCCACTCTTATTAATTTCTCCTCATATGGAAGTTGATCCATACTCCCTAATAATTTTTGTTGCTCGTTTCTGAACCTTTTCCAATTCCAATACAGCTTTTTTGAGATGGGGCAACCACATCTGCACACAGTATTCAAGATGTGGGCGTACCATGGATACTCTCCTGTAAAAGGCAGCATCCAATTATGTTCATACCACATTTAATGTTTGAGGTTATGAACTGATGTCCAGGTAGTCTCTTTACATATGTCCATTAAAAAGACCTCTTCTCTCTCCTCTCATCTGTGTGATCAATTGAGCTTTTTAATACATTTGGGACTTCCCTCCAAGTGCTTAAATAATCATTTTTAAATAGATCCCTTACTCAATTTTTTTTTATTTGAAGACTATCTAAAACCTTTCCTACCACAGTCAGCGCTTGTCTACACTTAATATGCTGCATGACACAGCTGCACTATTATAGCGTTTCAGTGAAGAAACTACCTACACACCAATGGGAGGGGTCTTTAAGGGGTATGTTATCCATCTCCCCAAGAGATGGTAGCTAGGTCAGAGGGAGAATTCTCCCATTGACCTAGCACTATCTAACACCAGGGGTTAAGGTCAGTTTAACTGCGTCACTCAGGGGGTTGGATTTTTCACACCACTGCGTGACAGTTATACCAACCTAATTTCTTAGTGTAAACCAGGCCTAAGTTATTGATGCAAGATGAATCACCTCTCAGAGTCTATGAGCTCAACAGTCTGGTCAAGTTAAATTAAGATGATTCTCTTGACATCCAGGATATGTGGTCTACCATTCTTGGGCTTTCACAGATTAGGACAGAACAGTGAGCAAAGCCCTAGTTCAAATTAACTGCTAAAACTCCTTTTAGCCTGAGTTGAGGGGAAGGGCTCCAATGATAAGAATGTCCCAAGAATAACTTTATCTCAATGGTCCTTGTAGCTCACAGGATATGATATGAAGATCCCTGACTATTATGGCAAAGAAAATAATAGGAACAAGTGAAGCCTGAGGCATATAAGGAGATTTCCTTAAGGAGGTGCTGTGAGAAAATAGAAAAAGTACAAGAGTGACTAAATAGCAATTTTTTCCATTCCCAATTTTTTAGGAACCTGGAAACATTCATGTAGGGTGACCAGATGTCCCAATTTTATAGGGACAGTCCTGATTTGGGGGGGGGTGGTTCTTATATAGGCTTCTATTAACTCCCACCCCCTGTCCTGATTTTTCACATTTGCTGGCTGGTCACCCTACATGCAGGTGATGACTTGCAAAACTGTTCAACAGAACCATGGAATGTGCTTGCATGAAAATGGCACTGAAACCCAAATGAAGTGACTGGCAGGAATTTCAGAAAGTCTGGAAGTGTAGATTGAGATGTTCCTATTGTCACTCACCTGCACCAGAATAAACAAGTTTTCCATATTTTAAAATATGCCAGAGAAAAAGATTAATGTCATAGCAGACATTAATTTATCTTGCCACAGCTCCCACATTTGGCTGTTGACACTTCTTGCTATATTAATTATGGAAAGACTAGAGAGGATGAGTTCCATTTATAAAACAAGTGGCATATTTCACGGAAGCTTTGGGGGTTGATCTCTCTTTGATTCCTTTTCTTTAAATGTTAAATAAAATGCTCCTGTTGCACCAGCCTCCTCTCCAGGAGTAGGATTTTGGTTTCTAGACTTCAGACATTTCCTGAGGGATTGGAAGCCATAATGTCTGGCTTCTGAACTGATATGTAGACAAAATCCCTAAAAGGGAGGATACTGCCAATTTGGCCTTGGAGGAGTGGTGCTAAGATTACTGCTGCAGCCTCAAGTACCTTCTAACCAGCTATTTTAGGTATTTACACTATACACAACACAACAGTATCAGTGTATCTAATTCATACCCATTTTCTCTCCCCACAGTTAAAAATGCAAAACCAAAGAGCAAGGAGATACCCTCAGGGTACTAAAAGTGGCAGCGTAGAAGAAAGATGATGCTGAAACAAGCCTAAGTTTTGGACAAAGCCTCTGACAGCAAGAATTTGCTGAGATTCTGCAGATGACAGATCCTGAAGCATCTTCAGGAACACAGACTCAAGTCTATGGAGAAGGCCCTGACAATTCAAATATTCTTTTGGTAAACCCTCTAATGTTCTGCCAAAGGTATTTTGAGTGTTACTGCAACAGCCAGGTGGGCAGTAGTTCTCCTACTCACCTCCACTACTGGTTTCTCATAAAGTCTCCACCTCCTGTCTCAAATGAATAGCACTGCCTGTCAGAGACTGTTTTCTATTAGGGAGCTGCTACTCCAAAACCAATATACAATTCATCTGGGGTGCACAGAAATAACTTGGAGGGGGAAGGAACAGAATCCAGATCACAAGTCCTAGTCTAGTGCCTTTACCAGCTCCTCTCTGGGTGGGAAGCTGAAAAAGGCATTCTGGGAGCATGTACCAAGAACACACTATGAGACTGGGGCAAGAAGCTGGGAATGGGCATGCTTGATGCATGGCACAGGCTCTCAAGGATTGTTACTGTGGAGAACACCCACTGCGATGAATGAAGCTTTTAAGACATCTCAGAACTATTGTTTCAGGCTGTATTCATCTCCTTGGGGTGTTCTCATTCAGCAGAGAACATCACATTGAGATGAGTGGGCCACTTTACAACTCTCAGAGCATCCTCTACTTTCAGGATTATTCTGTGCTGGGGATCTTCAAAGCAGTTGATTAATTTCATACAATATTATAGCAGAGCACAAGCTCCGCTATAGTTGAGATTGTTTGCTTGTTGTTGTAGCTTGTTGGTCCTGTGCTATTAGAAGGACAAGGTGGGTGAAATAATATCTTTTATTGGATCAACTTCTGTTGGTGAAAGAGACAAGATTTTGAGCTACATAGAGCTCTTCTTCAGGGCTGGGAATTTCCAGGGTTTTAATGGGTGACTTCACTTTAGATGGTCTCTTACAATACATAACTACTTATGCTAAAAAATCTATTCCACCTTGTACTTAGTTGTGACACTCTGAATGCCTTTCCCAGACATGAAGAAGAGCTCTGTGTAGCTCAAAACCTTTACTCTTTCACCAACAGAAGTTGGCCCAATACAAAATATTGCCTCACCTACCTTGTCTCTATAAAATTGAGATTGAAAGTTTTCTGTTTCAAAGCAAGTTTTCCTAAGTGTTCTAAAATCTGCCCTGCTCACTCAGATTGTGTTGACATTTGCTGTGCCTCATGGATGTGTGGGGTAGGGTTAATGATCCACCTTTGGGGTAATTTCAGGAAGAGGTTCCTAAAATACACTATCATGAAAACAAAACAAAACAGCTTTTTAAAAAAAGTTCACAGATTCTACCACTTTTTCCTGGTTTCTGATGTACTAATAGCTTAGTGCAATGGGAAAGGGAGGATGAGCTGGAAATGTTAGAGGGGAAAGAATGGATGAAAGGAGAAAAGACACACCTGTCTTGTCTCATGTGCTTAAAGTTACTATAACCACCATTTAATAGAACTGTCATGGTTCGGGGCTATCAACCACACCTGAGATTCCTCCATGGCCCTGTCAGGAACTGCATACTCCAAACATGTCAAAACACAATAATTATCCCCATTCCACTATAACAATGTGTACCTGAGGGTAGGGGGAGGGGCATGACACTAAGAACTTTAGAAACCATTTATTATTATCATTACCTGTCCACAGTAGTCTCTCAGCAGCAAACCTACATGATAACTATAAGCACCTACATTACCACTGACTCCTTCCCAGAACATTTCTCTTTTGAGGGGGAAATTCACTGACAAAATCTTTATTAACTCAGAATTTAGATTGCTAAATGGTATTTTGTGTCCTTCCAGAAGGTCAAATTCAGCAAAACTCAAACATCTGAAAATCAAGAAATAAAAAGTTGCAGTACATGTCCACACAGCTTTATATCTGCCCCCTTTGAGTGATGCTGCAACACACCCATGACATATTCACCCCACTCTGACTGTACACTGTACTGACCAGAAGATACCTACACCTGCCTTACACTCAAACACTTACACTTACCCCACAGAAAGAACACATCTGTTAATTTTTACATCTTCAACTCCTCCTACAGTCCCTTCATCCTTATGCACATGATGCTGTCTAACAATATACTTTCATTATCCTTCATTAAACCTATAGTCGTCTTCCACCTAACTGCTGACAATCCCCATGGCAATAAGACCCCTGTGCCCTGATATTGACATAACCTACCCCATGCAGCACTGAAATGAGGCATATGTGATCTCTCAAAGTGCACATGTACCAGTTTCTTTTGATAAAACACAGAGGGGTCAGGAAAAAGGGCTCACATACGTCTCCTCTGTGGCACAAATACCACACCCCCGGTTTGCCCCATATCACAATCACAGCTCCTTGAAGCAGCTCTAACAAATCCCTCCACCTTTCAATACAGCTACAATGAACAAAATGAATGTAGGCTCAGCTGCTGTGCATGCAGATAATTCCCAGTGGCTGTTGCTACCTCCCAGGGGCAGAGTTAAATTTGCATGGCCACGTATCTTGACTCTATAACCTGGTTTTCAGAGGTTTGTGTTTTGCTGAACTGACATTGCGACTTTAATGCTGTGTTAACAAAGTGTTTTGTGTCAGTGAATATGAATGAAACATCACCAATTTAAGGATCACAATCACATGTATCATTCATACCTGTTCTCATTTCAGTCTTTGACAAATTCTGGCTTAGCATATACAAATGGAGGATTCCATCTCCATCTCATGTTAATGTTTAGATATATTTTGTTATGTTCACACTAGAGGTTTCTTGCAGACAGGAAGAAATAGTGAAGGATATTCATGAAGCAGATTGAAAACTATGTACTAAAATCATCATTTCTGTGACTTACATGATACATTCTCTAGTTTATCCTGAGTAAGTGCTAAAACAGCTGTCACACAATTCCATTGTTTCCTTTTATTTCCTGGTGTAGAACACTTTATTTGATTCTGAATAATGATTTTCATATCATATCATTATAATTGTTTGTTATTTCTTAATTTCTTTCCTCTTCTTTTTTTGATATGATTCAGATTTGGAAATACAGTATGTTAGATTATTAAAATTCCATTAAATCCTGGATATACTGTATCTAAGAAACTGATTAAAAAACACAATCTTCATCCTAAGAAAGTAGCCAGCATGCATGCTCTTGCAAAATTGAATAGTAAACACAAAATGTACACTGAATTGTATACTGAAGCCTCTGTGTATTTGTTCACTTCAAGTTAATTGTACTCTACATATGCCACTAGCTACAAAACTCAACCGGCTAATTCATTTTCCTTTACAAAGTTAATATAGAAGTCATATTGCAGGATATCACAGCTTTGTCTCATATAGAAAAAAAGGCCCAGATTTTTTAAGATATTTAGGCATTGCTGTGCTCAGTGTTGCGACATCTAACTGATTTATGAGACTAAATCTCATTTTCAAAAGTAATTTAGACACTTAGAGCTAGATTTACAAAGAAACTTAGACGTGGAGACTTGGATCATCAGCACATATAGCTTTTAAGCACCTAGAAAATCATTGAGTTAGGTGCCTATACAATGAAGGGGAGAGAAGAGTGCCTCAAGAATAGAATTAATAAAATCTAGCCATTAGCTGGCTCCTCACATAAAATAGCCAGTTGGAGATGCCAAGAAAAGGGTGATGTGGAGCTTCTTCAATCTGTCCTGCTGAAGCTGTGGAAAAATAATTTAAAAAAAAAAAGTGGAGCAGAGAGCCTGGATTCCGGGTCTTCTGAATCCTGGGAGAGTTATCTAACCATTAGGCTACAGTGGCTTACTAGACCCAAAGAACTTTTACTGCAAAAATTTAGGCACTGAGCAATTTTAAGTGCCTATGGAGTTCAGGGAGCAGTTGATCAGGGGCTTTGAGAATCCCAATGGGTCCTGATTCTGTGCCTAAAGTGGCTGTTAAGCTGCCTGAGTTCATTTGTGAGTCTATCTCTTAATAGTATTCCATTGATAATAAATGAGATATAGGCTCCTAAGTATCTAAATCCCTTTTGAAAATGAAACTAATGGCTTGTCTTCATTATGAGGCTAAATCAGCACTACAGCAATCAATGCAGCAACATCGCTTTAGCGGGTTTGGTCAATGGGAGAGTGCTCTCCCGTCAACTTCAGTACTCCACCTCAATGAGAGGAGGAAGCTATGTTGATGGGAGAGCATCTCCCCTCGACATAGTGTGGTGTAGACACCACTTTAAGTCTATGTAAGTTACGTTATCTTAAGTTATGTCATTTACGTAACTTAACTAGCATAATTTAGATCAACTTACAGCATTAGTGGTGACAAGGCCATAGTCTCCTAAATCAGACGTTGCAACACTGAACGCAATAGTGCCTCAATATCTTTAAAATTCTGGGCTAAATACCATAATTTGGGTTTTAAAAAAATCTAGACACCCAGAAAAAAGAGTTAACTAACTGAGAAAATGAAGACGTATTAAGGTAAAAAATATTTTATTTTGGAAAGATGCATATATAAGAATGTGACACTTGCTGATATATATATATATATATATATATCATTTATATATATATGACATTTATTAAAATAAATTAAAAAAATAAAGTAGCAGCAAGTATCACATGGTAACATGAACTAACTGCACTCTATTAATTCTTAAAATAAGAACATGAAACATTTCTATTCTGATAGTAAAAACAATCCCTTTAATCTGAAAGCATTGACTCTCTTGATCTCAATACTGGTAACAATTACTGAAAGTCTCAACTCCAGACTTGAGGCAAATATAAAATCTAGGAGGACATCACAGTGAAAATATGAACAAATATTCTTATTCTCATCATAAAATACCTCCTATAGTTCTCTAAAGGAAAGACAATATCTGTATTCCATTAGCATTGATTTATACAAAAGATCTCAGTTATAACCAAGTCAGTGAAATTATACATTAAACATCTTTTTAAGATGAGTTAAAATACACAAATATCTTTTTTTCCTCAGTTGATTTCCAAAGCACACACATTTTAATATGTAAATATTATTCAGATGTTGAACCTATTTTAGCAAATTGCCAGTGGAAACATATTAATATTGTGATGTATTTATGCTGTGACAAAAACTCTGAAATTCAGCTGATACATCATTTATTATTCAATGTTGGTAATTAAATGCCAACTATGAAACCACCTATTTTATATGTATGTATAAACATCAACAACAAAAATCCACACTGAACATATGATCAACTATTTAAATCAATTAAACAAAATTAGAAATATTTTTACATAGATAGGTATTTGTAGGACTCTGAGGGGTTGGGCAGATATCTCTATACATACCAACATAAATCAAGTGTATTAAAACACACCTATTTTCACATAGCTAAAACCAATAATACTGATTTATATGAACTCAACTGGAGACAGAGGGGTGCACACATGGAGAATTTTATAAATCTTTCAAAAACCTTCCAGTGGGCTATTTGCTATGCTGGGGTGCGTTGTGTTCTCTTTCTTTTTTTTTTCACGTGAAAAAATTCAAAATATCTGTTTTGTTCTGAAGCAGAACAGAAAAGAAAAAAAAAACAAAAAAAAACCCACAAAAAAAAACAGAAGTCTTGGTTTTTCCTTCAGGGCAGGAAAATCATTCTAGTCATCAGGAGAGTCCAGCCTTAGTCATCAGTATTCTAGTGTCACCTCCAAGCTCCCTTGATTTTTTCAGTTTTCAGCTTTTCTAGTTAGATGTCCTGCTTCTGTTAAATATCTTTACGTTTTAAATTCCTAAGATTATATAAGACTTACATAACTGGACCTTAAGTTCAACTTGGGGGGCTCATGGAGAAGGGTGATGGGGCCATGACCATAAAGGGACTCAGTTTGCCCCTGGGGGAGGACAGGAGAAGTCTCTGTCTTCCCTGGAGCAAAGGGATAATGCCTGCCTCTAGCCTTCACACAGGAATTGTAGGGAGGATTGAAATCTCCTTCCACACTCCTCACTGCTATACACAGATCAGTGGCAATAAGGCGCGCAGGTTTTATTGTCACCATTTCGCATTGAGAACTCATTTCTAATTTGCTGTCCACTGTCAATCCAAGCTCTTATGCAATTGTCACAGTATTGCTTTAAAAACTTCTCTCCCATTTAAAAATATCCATATTTTGAATAGATATCTCTCACAGGTATTCCATGTTTTAGTTTGAACTGAATCATACATAGCTATTTCTGACCACATTTCTAACCTTCCTAGACATTTTCTTTTAGACTTTACATTTTTTTTGCAATACTCCCCTCCCCAGGCAAAAGAGAAAATGCTTTCTCTACTAGAGGAGGAAAATGTGTTAGAGAAGAGAAATAACTCTTAAATCCTTATTTCCTCTATTCAGAGTCTACCATGCAGTAAGAGCCAACAGACAGGAAAAAAAAATGTATGTAATACATATTTGTTTGTTTTGCTGGATTTTTTTAAGAATAACAAATTTTAACACTAAGATAAGTAGTTTAATTATTTATAAGCTTGTTGGGAAGCACTGTGCAGAAGAGAAAGATATGGAGACAAGCTCCTAAGCAGCTTTATCTGTTAGGGAGAGAGGAAAGAATTGTTATTAGGGGCAAGGCTATTTAGAACCTCAGCCCCCCCTCTTCTCCAGAGTACTTTTTGACACCACTCAAAAGGATTCTATTAGTGTCTACCTAGGCATGTGACTCCCTGCAGACATATTTATTAAGGTAAACACAACACTTTAGGCTTAAGTATAAAAAAAAATTAAGTGGTAGTTTAAAATCTTTTTTTTTATTTTTATCTTCGCATTAGGTGTTGGGTTTTTTGGAGGAAAAACAAAGGATAGCAGTATAAATTTGGAATGTAGATGTGAAATAATACTATTTGAATAAAATAAAAAAATACAAAGCTTTAAAATATATACAGAATGTTGAATCATTTAGAAATATATATCTTCACAGTAAGAGACCTTAAATTCAGACTTCAATAACCTCTGAAACCACTTAGCTAAAATTTATATGTATGTGCTAGTACAGCAGTAACTTTTCCAAGCATTTTGCACATCATAATTAATTTGTAGCCAATCAATATATAAAGAATAAGAAATATAGTACCCCAGCACTTACCCATGATGGTTAAAGCTGTGGCTTTTGTTAATTCTTCTTTCATTGACTCTATTATTTCTAAATTACTACCATCCAGGTTGCATCTATTTATGGTTCCATTTCCTGAACTGATCCAATAAAGCTTGTTCTCCAGATAATCTATCGATAGACCTGTAATTAATGTATACAATTAAAACATAATTGTGGCGTCTTAACATGTAATCTTCACTCAGGGTTAGGCTATTTTTATCAAAGAAAAGCAAATTCAAAGATTTTGAGCCAGTAACAAAGAGATCTAAATGTAAAATGTTCTTTTGTTTTAATGTACGTTACAATAATAAAGATGAAAGCACAATAAAATAGACAATTTACAGTGAAAAATAGCTTGCTTTTTAAAATAGATTTAATTCTATTCAAATTTCCCCCTCACAAACATAAATTAATCTATGACTGACTGACATTTTGTGGCAGTGAACAACTAGCTGGATGAGCTCAGGTCCTAGGAGAGGTCATTAACTACCAATAAATGCCCCAATAAACAGCTCTGAGCACTTAGTACAACTGAAACTGAGCAATAAATAGTAATTGGGAATGTTTAGTTTAACAATGGATTGCTTGGAAATGCCCAAAAATACAAAATAGGGAAAACACTGTAATCACTTGTGTATTCAAAACTGGAAGAGAAATTACATTTTTTTAGGGCTGTTGATTAATCGCAGTTAACTCATGCGATTAACTAAAAAAAATAATTACAATTAATCACAGTTTTAATCACCCTGTTAAACAAGAGAATACCAATTGAAATATATTAAATATTTTGGATGTTTTCTTCATGTTCATATATATTGAATTCTGTGTTTTAATTGAAATCAAAGTGCATATTATTTTTTATTACAAATATTTGCACTGTAAAAACAATAAAAAAAAGAAATAGTATTTTTCACTTCATCTCATTCAAGGATTGTAGTGCAATTTCTTGGTCCTAACGGTGCAATTTAGAATGTAGATTTTCTTTTTAGTTACATAACTGCATTCCATAAAAAAACGATGTAAAACTTCAGAACTACTTCTTGTTCAACCAATCGCTAAGACAAACAAGTTTGTTTGCATTTACCAGAGATAATGCTGCCCTCTTCTTATTTACAATGTCACCAGAAAGTGAGAACAGGCATGTAGCATGGCACTTTTGTTGCTGGCACTGCAAGGTATTTACGTGCCAGATATGCTAAATATTCATATACCCCTTCATGTTCAGCCACCACTCCAGAGAACATGCTTCCATGCTGATGATGCTTGTTAAAAAAATAATGTGTTAATTAAATTTGTGACTGAACTCCTTGGGGGAGAATTCTATGTTCCTGCTCTGTTTTACCCACATTCTGTCATATATTTCATGTTATAGCAGTTTTGGATGATGACCCAGCACATATTGTTCACTTAAAGAACACTTTAACTGCAGATTTCAGAAAATGCAAAGAAGGTACCAATGTGAGATTTCTAAAGATAGATACAGCACTTGACACAAGGTTTAAGAATTTGAAGTGACTTCCAAAATCTGAGAGGGACGAGGTGTGGAGCATGCTTTCAGAAATCTTAAAAGAGCAACATTACGATGTAGAAACTACAGAACCCAAACCATCAAAAAAGAAAATCAACCTTCTGCTGGTGGCATACGACTCAGATAATGAAAATGAACATGCGTCGGTCCACAATGCTTTGGACTGTTATACAGCAGAACCAGTCATCAGCATGGACACATATCCCCCAGAATGGTGATTGAAGCATGAAGGTACATATGAATCTTTAGCGTATCTGGCATGTAAATATCTTGCGATGATGGCTACAACAGTGCCATGAGAACATCTATGCTCACTTTCAGGTGATATTGTAAACAAGAAGTGGGCAGCATTATCTCCTGCAAATGTAAACAAGCTTGTTTGAGTGATTGGCTGCACAAGAAGTAGGACTGAGTGGACTTATTGGGTCTAAAATTTTACGTTGTTTTAGTTTTGAATGCAGTTTTTTGTAAATAATTGTACATTTGTAAGTTCAACTTTCATGATAAAGAGATTGCACTACAGTACTTGTAGTAGGTGAATTGAAAAACACTTTCTTTTATTTTTTTATACTGCAAATACTTGTAATCAAAAATAAATATAAAGTGAGCACTGTACCCTTTGTATTGTGTTGTAATTGAAATCAATATATTTGAAAATGTAGAAAGCATCCCAATTTTTAAAAATAAATGGTATTCTATTATTTTTAACAGTGTGATTAATCATGTGATTAATTGCTTGACAGCCCTATTTTTCCCCATGTACATATGATATTATGATATATGATATTATATTTACAATTCTGGAGGCCCTTAAAAGACTAGAACTGTAACCAACAAGAAAGCAAAACTTCTTACTAGGTTTATAATACTAATTAAAATTCTACTTCAATGTTAACCAGAATTAGACACTCAAGACAGGATGTACAGAAACACTTGCAAAATGTTATATTGAACAGATGAAGTAAATAAAATGCTTGCCAGACCTAATCATATCATGGAAATAGAGAAAAAAATATGACAAAGTGAAAAATATGAGATGATAGTCAAGGAGAAGACTGTTTCCAATCTTATAGTAATTGCAGCACATCTCCATGATGGATAGTTGACTTAAAAGAAAGAGCAGAGCAACTGTGAAAATCATTCCCTGGGTCTTTAATGCATTTTGATGTGAAAATATATGCTAAAATGTTGGTGAACAGAACAGGAATTGGAGGGTATGGTTTGATAAAGAGACCAACAATATGAGGGCAGGGGTGAGGGATAGAACACCTCACAGGTAGCAGAAATAAGATGGTCCTGCAATAGCAGTTTCTATTGACTCTCAGAAAGTTAGTTTTCAGTATAATCAAATGGAAATATGATTTTCAGTATAATCAAATGGAAATATGTTTGTCTCCCAGGATAAACTAATTTAATTGATATGTACATTATCTGATGTTCTCAGTGTGGTTGTGGAAATTAATGCTAATCGTCTGGTGAGACTTCCTTGCTTGAGGACTAGACAGAGGTGCACTATGTGTCAGATTCTCTGGCCTGCTCCACTTCAGTTGCACCCACAGCGAGAGTCAGCATAACCAGTTCTTATACCTCTCTCCTCACTGCTTCCAGCATTTAGTGTGACAAAGGGGAGTGGCCAGAGTTCAATGTGCTCCAAGTTTTCTCAGTTAAGAGATTCACCCTGAAGTTCAGTGCTGAACTGAAACATTGGATCAGAGTGTTATGAGTGGCTCCTGAAAGTTCCACCTTCTAGAATGCAACCAGCAGAAGCACCTTCTATCTTTTGGCCATCAAATCACAGCTACAAAATGTATAGCTATACCTGGAGTACACGGTCTCCAAATTGACAATAAGGCTACTAAAGTAGCCAACCATGCAGATCATGTCTCCCCCACCCCACGATACGTGAACCCATCTCTAACAGTACCACTAGTTTCTGAATTAATAAATTTACTAATTGTTTACCTGGGAAATTTAAGACTTAGCATATAAAACTGACTTCATAATTTTCTTCAGTTTAATTACAATCAAGGCTTGCACTGACAAAATACTCCAAATGCCAACAGACTGCTGTCCATGTACTATAGCTCAAGAACTGTTGTTATATATGGTTGCACCCCTACATCATGCCTTCCAAATGATATAAGACATGTAATACGTGTAGAAAATGTATTTGGAGAGAAAAAATATGCAAGTAATATCTGTTTATGTTATCACCGGTGTGGCCTTAATTTCTCAAGTCTCACAAATTTATAATTGGACTATTAATTGGCAATGAACTCTTTCCTGTGAGGGGTGTGTGTGTGTGTGTGTGCGTGTGCACGCAGGTCAGGGTGGCATCTGAAATCTCCACATTACTAACTGAAGGTAAATGAAATAATATCTAAACAATGTAACAGTCTAAAAGTCCACAGAACTTCCCCATTTGGGTTCATTTTCCAAATAAATCCTCAGTATAGGAAGACACACATTATCCTGACTTTCATCCTGATACATGTTTTTGAGAAAATTCAGACCTGATATGTGATAATGCAACAATGTGGTAACCCTTACACATGAATGAAGAGAAAATGTAGTAGCAATATTACCAGCAATAAGCAATGTATATTTTTAATGTACTCTTTTTTGAAAAGCAAAATCCCAACTACCACTTTTTTCCAATACCTTCAAATACAGTATAGGTTAGGGAAAATAGAACATATGTGATGGAAACCTAGTAAAACAAAACAAATCACACAAAAATTAAAACAAAGGAAAGAAGGCCAGGAGTTTGATTGGATTATATCTTAGTTCTATATAAAAATGTATATTCTGACAGCTTCAGAATACAGTATAAATAGTTGCAATATAAATGTTCAGGAGCCCAGAGGAAAAACAAGAAAAAAGTTTGGGTGGGATTACTGAAACCTCATAATAAGATGGTAAACTACGGTACAATTCAATGAGTTTATTTCATACCCAAAATATAGCAACATGCACATACCCCTGTTGGCAGTATAATAAGGCACAAAGAGATCCACTTCAATAAACTAATAATATGTTCCCATATTTTGTTTACTGAGATACAGGAGAACACTAAAAGTCGGTCAAGTATCCTCACAGATCTTCTACTTGGCTACTATGCTAGCAAACCAGCAAATAATGATTATATGGAAGCCAGGATAGAAATTACAAGGAGTCTGGTGGCACCTTAAAGACTAACAGATTTATTTGGGCATAAACTTTCATAGGTTAAAAAACAACAACACTTCTTCAGATGCATGGAGTGAAAATTACAGATGCAGACATTATATAATGACACATGAAGAGAAGGGAGTTACCTCACAAGTGGACAACCAGTGTTAACAGGAACAATTTGATCAGGGTGGATGTAGTCCACTCCCAACAATAGATGAGGAGGTGTCAATTCCAGGAGAGGCAAAGCTGCTTTTGTAATGAGCCAGCCAATCCCAGTCCCTATTCAAGCCCAAATTAATGGTGTTAAATTTGCAAATTAATTTTAGTTCAGCAGTTTCTCTTTGAAGTCTGTTTCTGAAGTTTTTTTGTTGAAGTATAGCTACTTTTAAATCTGTTATAGAAGGTCCAGGAAGATTGAAGTGTTCTCCTACTGGCTTTTGTATGTTACCATTCCTGATGTCCAATTTGTGTCCATTTATTCTTTTATGTAGGGACTGTCCGGTATGGCCAATGTACATGTCAGAGGGGCATTGCTGGCACATGATGGCACATATAACATTAGTAGACATGCAAGTGAATGAGCCCCTGATGGTGTGGCTGATGTGGTTGGATCCTCTGATGGAGTCGCTAGAGTAGATATGGGGACAGAGTAGGTAACGAGGTTTGCTACAGGGATTAGTTCCTGGGTTAGTGTTTCTGTGGTGTGATGTAGCAACTCCCTTCTCTTCGTGTGTCACTATATAATGCCTGTATCTGTAATTTTCACTCCATGCATCTGAAGAAGTGGTTTTTTTACCCATGAAAGCTTATGCTCAAATATATCTGTTAGTCTTTAAGGTGCCACCAGACTCCTTGTTGTTTTTGTGGATACAGACTAACATGGCTACCCCCGATACTTAACAGCATAGAAATTATAAGTGACACTGATCTCTTCCATGAAACAGAAGGTTTGCAGACTACTACTGTAGCTTCAAGGACCCTCTAACTAGCCAACTTAGATATTTATACTATACTCATTACCATGTATCAGAGTGTCTAACTCATACCTATTCTCTCCCCCCATAGCTAAAACTGCCAAAGCCAAAGAGTAAGAAGATACCCTGAAGATACTAAAAATGGCACCATAGAAGAAAGATGATGCCAGACCAAGCCTAGATCTTGGACAAAGCCTCCATCAGCCAGAAATTTGCTGAGTTTCTGCAGATGACAGCTCCTGAAGAATCTTCAGGAACACAGACTTGGGTCTATAAACAAGGCCCTGAAAATTGAAATATCCTTTTGGTAAACCCTCTAATGTTCTGCTTAAGGGATTTGGAGTGGCAGTTCTCCTACTCATGTCAATATTAGTTTCCCCATAAAAGTCTCCTGTCAAAAATGCATAGCTAGAGACTTTAGCTCCCTGTCAGAGGCCATTTTCTACCATGGAGCTACTATAAGCAATATATACTTCATGTGGGGTGCTCAGAAAGAACTTTGAAGGGCAGGAACAGAACCCAGATCACAAGTCCCAATCTAGAGCCTTTACCGCAAGACCAAATATCCTCTCATAGCTTTCTTTCTTCCGCCCTCCTGCTTTCCTAAGAAAGCATTTAGTCACAGCTTCTCTCACAATTCAGCCAGAACCTGCAACATTTCACTGTAAGAGTGTGATATGTCATTGTGATCACCTCCTGACACCAGAAATGTCAGTGACACCTCTCTGACAATATTTCCTTGGCTCATCTGGTTTTAGTCCTGTGTCATATGTTATCTCTTCAGAAATTGTGTCTTTCTGTGCCCATGGAAGGAGTTTAGTGTATTGTAGGAACATGTCAGGTCCCTGCTGATTCTCTTACACCTTCTGTTGATGAAAGGGCTGCATACTATGTCAACACTAAACAGTTATGTTGAATTGTATCCATCTTTCTTTCAGAAGATTCAGAGAGAAGGTTAAGATGATTGTGTTAGTATGTGAAGTGCCACATGATTCCTATTCTATTATCCCTCCTGTTCAATGCCTATATGAAACTACTAGCGGAATATAAGAAGATAATTTGGTGTGTAGTGTTATAAGTATGCTAATGACTCTCAGTTGTGTCTCCATTTCTTTAGATCTAGACAGAACAGTGGTTCGATTTGCACAATCTACCAGAGATCACATATTGGATGATCCCTCCGATGTTGTGATTCAACTGATATAAAGACAGAGGTAATTGTGATGCGTTGGAGAAACAAGAGTTGCAGGAGATGAGTTAACTTCAGCTTCTTTGCTAGAGGGATTTGCTTTAGTTTTACTACCAACATTCATAATCTGGGGACCTAATGGTTCCTTGGGTGCTTCTGAGTGTTCATAGTGGCCAATATCCCCATCCCACCTGCTTTTAGTTTTGCTTTCTCTTTCTCCATTTTTTTCTTCAGTAGAATTGGAAAGTATCTGTATTATTTGTAATATTTTCTACATCTGCCACTCCCGATCTATGTTTATCAATTTTCTTCAATATTTCTCTTAAAAAATAAATCTAATTGATGTCAGAGTGGCTGACCCGTCTTTTTATCTATAACCATTAACCTCCAAAGAGTGCGTAGTTGAGTGTTTAAATGTAGACTGCAGACCTTCAGTGCTAAAATGTGAGAAAAGGTCAGGGTCTGAATCTGCTGCACAGTTCTGTCTCACATGGACAGGGCTACAGTGCAGTGGAAGTCCCAGAGTGTGCATACACAGCCCACGAAGTGCATATGTCTGACAGAGGAGTGAGTGCTAGATGATTGCTAGAGAGATGTGCAGATTCAGCACATTTCTCAGGTAACCTTTGTTCCAGCTGCAAATTAAAACTGTTGTCCTCAGCAGAGGAGGAAGGGAAGTAAATGCTTCTTTGGGGTTGAATTCCCCCCCTCCGGTATGGCTGTACCCACAAATAAATACAAAACTTGACTTTTTACAATGACACCCCCCCACATACACACTTAATGTGTGGTGTACCATAAAATTGAATGTGTGGTGTACCACAAAACTCTCTCAAAGGAAAATGCTTTCATTTGGAAAGGAGAATATTTTGTATTTCTGCATGTGTGAATTATCCCTATTAAAGAGGACACTCTTTGGCAATCTTTACAGCAACTTTCTTAGGTAAGATGATTCTGGAGAGCTAGTAAACAGGAAATAATGGAGAACATTTGTTATCTAATTTAAAAGCAATTTTATGTATGAAAACCAACCATATGGATCAATTTAATTATGCCTCCATCCTGGTGAAATATTGTTTGGAAGAATGTTAGTCATTCCTCCACCAATCTGCACTTCCATGCAACTTGAACCCACCACCCATTAGGCAATACATTCAAGAAGTTTTTTGTAAATAACCTTCCCTTCCCTCTCCCCCACCCCCAACGGTAATCCATTCATACATGAGTTTATCATTCTCTGGACAGTCTGTCCTCTCAACATTCTAATGATAGCCTTAATGGTTGTATCCATAAACAACTGATTGAAATTAAAATTAGAATAAATTAATAATTACAGCAGGTGGCAAAAATTGGAGAGGGGAGTCCTATACTGGATAACAGGCTGACAAAGACAAGTTTGATTTTAATATACTTGGAGATATATTTGCCTACTGTGAACTTTGATTTAAATATGAAAATAGCTCCAATTAGTGAATTAAAATCCAAGTGTAAACAGCCCTGAGTACTACGTACAACTGAAACTGAGCAATAAATAATAATTGGGAATATTTAGTTTAACAATGGATTGCTTGGAATGCTGCTTTCCACTTAAAAGAAACAAAGTTATTCAGCCAAAACTGCCTGAAGGCTTCAATTACTCACTCTGAAGCAGCACAAACTCATAAAATGCAAGTTTACTGTTTTGATAAGATCATGATAAACTTCTATTTCCAGAATGTTGCACACACAGATTACAAGACAAGCCAGCAACATAGGCCAGTCTATTACTGAGTCTTCTTTTCACCAAATAAAAATAACTCCAGTGAATCTGTCACATAAAATATGTTCAAATAGTAACAGAAAGAATCAGAAAAAACAAAAGAATATTTCTGAGCACTGCTGCAATTCAGAGTTCCATTCAGGATGTTACAAAGGCTTTTCTCTGGCTTAACCAAAAGTTTCAGAACTCTTGTAAGAAAGCCCAGTTTTGGAAATTAATTTTAAAATTAATTCTCATTATAATTGCTCAATGGCTACTATCCAGGAGGGGAAGGGATGGTGTCCCTAGCCTCTGTTTGCCAGCAGCTGGGAATGGGCGACAAGGAATGGATCACCTGATGATTATCTATTCTGTTCATTTCCTCTGGGGCATCTGGCACTGGCCACTATTGGAAGACAGGATACTGGGCTAGATGGACCCTAGGTCTGACCCAATATGGCCATTCTTATGTTCCTTATGCTAATTCTTTACTTCTTGGAACAAGTCATTCTAGAGCACTGTAATGGGGCCTCTCACCCATGGTGTACGCCACAGTGGTCCCATGCAGTGCTGCAATTAAGTTTCTGCCTGAGTTTCCCCTACTGGGTGTTCAGTACATCCAATAAGGCTTATGTATACTGAATAGTTTCCCTTTAGGGATCTAGTTTATATAATCTAAAGGCAAAGAATTACATGAATAGGCCTCCACCCCCCCATCCTCGCTGGAGGCAGGGAGTTACCCATAGTCTATTAACCCCACTTATGTCCAGGTCTCATAAAAGTGAGGCCTCGTTGACCCAGAACCCTCTTCTGGAGTCAAGGCTTCTGTCGTTACCTAGGAAAGGGTCTCTCCTCTTGAGCCATGGTCCCCACAGGGGTCAAACAGTGATGACACTTTCTCAGAACAGCACATAATTCCTTTGATCTGGGGCTCACATGCTACCTAGTGAAGTCCTTTCATGGTTTTGCTGAGGGTTGGCATTCATAGCTCTTCCCTTTCAAAGCCTCCCCACCAAGGATCATTCTTCCTTCGCTTCCTTTCCTGGTGAGCTCCCTGAGAAGTCCTCTCTTTGGAAACTTTGTCTTTCTGTATTCTGGGAACTGTTCCTCTGCTCAGGAAGCTCTTTTCTCTAGAAGATCCCACTGGGACTAGATTCCTAGCTAGCTTGCCTGCAGAATTCTTTTCCCAGGTACCTTCTCCCTGTGTTCTCTCCTGCCTAAGGCCACATCACCTGTTATAAGGCCCAGCTGTTCCTTAACTAATTAACTACTGCCCAGCTACACAGGCAATCAGTTATTCCCAGGTGGATCTGGGCTGGTTCATTTTCTTTAGCAGAGTTTGTCACCAGCAGACTGACAGCATGACTGCCAGCTAACCTGTAACAAGCACACAAGAGAATACTAGTTAGTACTAAGTAATACTCAGGAGTTGGTTCAAGAAGTAACTATAGTTGAGCCAGTGAATAATAGTGAACCTAAATAATTAAGCTCAACATCCTAGAGAGAGAAAAATGCAAAATAACTAGCGTAGTAAGATGAACTTTTGAAAGAGGGATTTTTTTTAAAATGAGGATGCTAGACAAAGATTCTGAAGTCAAAAATAAAGAAATTGTAATTTTCTGCTTGGTTCCACCCTCATTTCCACAAAGGCATTACTTGAATGTGTGGCAAGTTTCATCCCCAACTCAGCTATATTATTCTGCTCAGCCACTCCTCCTCTTACTGTCAATTTACAGTTGCTCTGTTGAGGCCCTTCCTGTCTCTAGTTGTATAAGCTTGGCTTCCTTTGCTCCACTCCCATTCAGCTAGCACCACTGGTTCTCTCTTGCAAATTAAAATGCTGATGCAACTGACACCATTCAGCCCACTCCCAATATTCCATATTGTCTTTCTCCAGTGAACATGAAACCTGAAACTTTTACTCGCCTGAAATTCCTGAGAAACAAACTTTCCAAAGTTTATTTAAACCCATTTCTATTTGAAGTGCATATGCACGGATTCTATATTTTTCTATGAAGTATTAAAATAACTCGGATTGCTTCACAACATAATATTTAAAAACATCACAAGGAACTTCACAACTCTTTAAAAATACAAGGAAATTGCATTTTATGTTGATTTTTTTGTATTTTTTTTCCTCATTTACCAAGACCTATGTTGTTTTTGTCTTCTCTCTTCACAACCTTCTCCTGATTTGCAAGAAACATTCCACTATTGTAAAAAGGACAATATCGAGAGTATGACAGCAAACCCTATATTAAAGTTGCCTAACACTTTCTACCTTAAAAAGGTTCTTGAGACCTCTTTTTACTCTGAAATTTTGTAAGGGGACAACATCTAGGACTGGAGGGGTGTCTTTTTCTGGCCCTGTAAAAATCCACAAGATTTGGCAGTTCTAAGATGGTTAAAATCACCATTTTGCTCCTGTGACTTTGGTAGTACAGCTTGTTTTTGGTAGCATGCTACAAACCCTCCACATTCTATAACACTGCACACATGCTCAATGACCTTACTCTTCCAATGTTATATTTGTATATAATTTTTATTTTAAGTTATGTTTCCCTCTTTTGCTATACCTTGTTTTCCTGCTCTGATGGTCTTATACTAACACATTCAATTATAGTTTAATTACTAGCACAATCCTACATGCCCATCAATAACACAGAGTTAATTTATTCATTCTAGATGAATCTGTTAAGTATCTATTATTGTTAGGTTACTAATAGTAATAACCCTCCAAATATTTTTAAGAAAAAGTTTCCTACAATAGCTCACCCAGGACCTTAATCAGCAGTGGTTCTCAAACAGGAGTATGCATATCACTGGAGGTACCAGAGATTTTGCAGGGGGTACAACTGATTATCTAGATATTTGTTTAGGCTACATAAAAAGCACTAGCGAAGTTATTACAAACTAAAATTTCATACAGACAATGACACATTTACACTGTTCTATATACTATACACTGAAATATAAGTACAATATTTATATTCCAGTTGACTTATTTTACAATTATTTGGTGAAAATGAGAAAATAAGTAATTTTTAAGTAACAGCGTGCTGTGACACTTTTGTATTTTTTTGTCTGATTTTGTAAGCAAGTAGTTTTTAAGTGGGGTGAAACTTAGGAGTAATGCAAGGATTTGTACTCTGGAAAAGTTGAGAGCCACTGGTCTACAGGATGACTATCAGAAACTATGCAGATAATACTATGCCGTTAAATGTTCTTAAATGTTCCTCAACTAAGGTTATTTCACTACTGAAGGCAAATGTGAAAATTCTAAAAAAAAAAAAAAAAAATCAAACCAGTTAAAAAAGATAATTATCCTAAATAGTTCAATTTAAGTCAAAGTTGTCAGACTGATGGTTGAGAGGTGGTGACTGATTTTGACCAATGCAGAGTAAATCTTTGTAAGACTGGGGCTGAAGCTGTGGCAATACTGCTATACATCCAGCAATAGAGTATACCAATTTTCTTTCACCTGCACATGCAGTTTAGCTTGCTTTTCACCTTTGTTAATACAAACTGCCTTTTTGCATGTCTTCTCAAGAAGAGCATATGACCCCATGATCATATTCACAGTCAATGTGAAGTGTTCTGCACAATTCAGATAAGCACTGAAGAAACTGCGTTAGTCCACATTTAATCCACCTTTATAAGGTTGTAATCAAGCAGTATCCTAATCTTGCATATTTATTCCCTTTCTATATTTTATCATTTTATATACCATAGCAGATTTAGCTCTTGAATTTACCTTTTTATCTCCAAGTGCATAATTTATCTCTGTGTCGCATGACACATGTGAAACTACACCAGTGTGAGGGAAAAGGCTTGTTGAATATTTTCCATAGCAGGTTTATTCTCTGGATTGTGCAGTAAGATTTATTCCAGGATTTGGCAATAAAGTGCCTGTACTGAATTATCTCTAATTTATATTCTTAAAACGTAAAAGGTATCAAAAGAGAACTACCAGAAATTGATTTTCAGAATGAAAAGCACATTGCATTTGCTTTAATACCAATTTAATTATTTCGGTAATTTTTTCTCTTGCTTACTTTGCATATTCATGCTTACTAAATATGATACCATAAAACAATATGTGATAAAAACTCTCTAATTATGTTCAAAAAGACAAAATGAATAATGGTATATTTAAACACCCAGAAGAAATGAAATACCAGAAAGAAAACAGAATGACCACCATCACAAAAGATAGGAATAAAACATGATAGCAGATAATTTTGTCAAAAAGAGTCATAATGTTAATAGTTTCTCACATATTATATCCTAGCTAATATTTCAACAGTATTAAAAATAACATATTACATCAGTGGCACACAGTAAGCAATATTAACATTTAGTAAAAAGCAGTTATATGTAGTACATTTATTTCCATTTCTATTTCTGTCCTTTGCTATGAACTAAAATTTAAGGGCCAAATTTTCTTTCATCAGAAAGATGGGATTCTGAGCAGAGGTCTGTGAGCCACTTCCCTCTCACTTCACACAGCAGCAGCAAAGCAGCTCTACTATGGAACACCACCTCTTCAGGGGGAACAAATGGGAGGAATTCATGAAGTCACATATCCAACACCTTTAGTTCTGCAATGGGTGCAGACAACCCGCTAGAGATATGTTCCAGACTGAGCACTGAGGGGCTGTGAGCCTAAACCTTGAGTTCCCCATATCTTTCCTTCCTATACCCATGACAGAAACACACCCATTATACTATATTCAAAGACTATATCCAAGGATCTTTGTTGGGTCAAAGAATATGCCTCTAGGATAATTAATTTCAACTTCAGCCTATATACTATCAATTGCAGACCTTTATGCAAGTTCATACAGTTATAAGAAATCTACTCTAACTCCCATTGACTCCAATGGGCAGTGTCCAAATGCCTTAAAAGGATAAAATAAAATAATGACAATTAAATGTATATTGCATATTCTAAATATATTTTTGTTTCTTAATATCTTCAATATTACAGATATATACTACATGAAACACAGCACTTTAAATATCACATAAAATAATTTCAATATTAAAACAACTTTAAATAAAAAGGAATAGCATAAAACAGTATTTACCAACTGGGTCTTTTTGATTCTGAAAGAGTATTTTGTTGTTACTGCCATCCATGTTTGCCATATTAATTGTGTTCCCATCAGTCCAGTAAAGCTTCCTTAACAAGAAACAAGACTGACTGAAAATTTGGTTTCATATATGCCATGTTCTAAATGTGTCAGTTTTGAAAAGATGATCAAATGAATAGTACATACAATGTTGTTACAATATGAATGGCTGTACTATCTAGTTCATAATAAGGTTTGTTATAAAAGTCTTCTGTATTCAGTGCAAGAAATTCTGTATAAAAGTTCTGAAGCACATGCATTTGGGACAAATAAAGTAGAAATCAGCAAGTCTAGCACCTATACTTATGCTTTTTCCCTAAGTTTACACAAATGGTCAGTTGTGCACATGCACATGTGTGCACACACACACACACACACACACACTTTTCTTTTCCCTTGCTCATTTATATAAGGCATGTTAATGCAATGTCAGAAATAACTGTATTAAGATCTATCTGTATTATTAAGACTGAGAAAATGAGTTGTCAAATCCAAGATATTCAATATTTTTTCGTAGTAGTCCTAAAAATAAAAGCAAGTACTGAAAAGCCACCATGCCTAGTGACAAATACAAGGAATCTTTCCATATATTTTATGAAATCCCACCAGTTAAGAATAATCATACTTTACCCCCTGACAGGGTGAACTGCAAGACACTGGGGTTTATCGATTCCATGGATGATTGAGGTTTTCAAAGAACCATCTAAATGTGCCACATTAATTTGAGTTTCATCAAACTCCGAGCTAATCCAGTACAAATTTCGTGACACCCAGTCCACTGCGAGGCCTCTAATACTCTGAATATCTGCAAAACATGAAAGAGCAAATTAAAAATGAATCTAGGTTGTTCATTTGGTTTCCTTTCCAAATAAATTATTTTCTGTTTTAGGGAAAAATAATTTATATTTTAATTTGTTAGCAAAATTGTTCAAGATTGCAATCTCATTCACTTATCAACCACTGTTAAAGCATGAATAATTGTTAATGTTCTGCTGAGCCAGATGAAAGCCTACAGCAACAATTAACATCAAAATTGCACTAAACAGTCAATAATTCTCAGCAAACACTGAGGAGTAAAAAATAGACATCAATCGTATTGTCCAAGGATAATAACCAAATATAAACTGTATAACTGGTAGTGCCATTTTCCAATTTAGGGGGAAAGCATTATTTGTTTGTTTTTAATACCTCTGCAATAGGTGTGCTGTTTAAAAAGCGTCAGTTTGACAAACATGATTTGGAACAAATCACCCTCCCTTAACAGGTTCAGAGATTAATTTATATTTTTAAAGTAAATGTATACAAAATCAAACATGATGTGTGATGAAATCTCATGCTCAATCTGAGGGGGATGATGATTCATAGGCGGGCTGTTAAAAGGCCTCCTCAAACAATGAGCACAACTGCACTGACTGATTCCATTGGAGTCCAGCATGAGTCTGGAAGTGCTGTTTCTCCCTACTTTCTTAGCATCAAGGCCCTGGCACCAAAGATACAGATTCAGCGTTACTGGTCAGCACCTGAGCCAAAGAAAGCACTAAGGAAGACTCCAAACCTGAGGGCTCCATGGCACCAGTAATGTAGGAAGATAGATACAGCATTGCCATTGTTGTAGTACCTAATTCCAGAACTGGACTCCAACTAGGATCTGGAAAAAGGCACTGGTTCCTGTAATGAAGGCTTCAACTTGCTCCCTCTGTGGGACTTAGAAGCTAAGGATGGCATACTATGTATCCCTGTACAGAACAAAGGCCTTGAACCTGGATCATATCCAAAGTTCTTACAGCCTCCTTCCTGAGACAAACCAGCACCAAAGTCTACTCTTCTTTATAGGTTCAGCCATAAAAGTCCAGTAAACCAAGCACCAAACTGGGAATGACTATGTCAAGTTAGATGAGACACTGGATATGAACATCAAATTCAGGAATACTATAGAGGCAAGACATACACTTCTAGAATCCATATTTTTCAAAGTCTTACTTGGCCATGATGCCAGAGCTATCATTATCAATCTAAAAACTACTACTGAAAAAACAACCAACCAACCAAACAACCCCCCTATATAAATGCATATATATAAAAAGGTATATTAGAGAAATCTGATCAAAGACCAGAGTCCAGGGGCAGCACAGTTCTGCCCACAGCTGACTGAGAAAGAGAAGGGACTAAGGCAAGTGGAGCCACAAGCCATCACCTTGTTCCAAATGTTTGAAGCTACTCACATGGCCTAATATCAGAGCTTTCCAGTAGGCTCTGAAACTCTGCAGTATGAGGCCTCTTTTGCCCGCAAGTGGGAATATGAAGAAAATATTTTGAAGTAAAACTGATTCTTGGTCTCCCTCCAAGATCTTGTCAAGCTGAGATTGCTAAACTAGCTATATTGCATGGAAATATTTCAGAAACTTGGAAACTTTTGCTCCTTTTGGAAATGGGGCTTAGAACCCAAGGGTCTCTGAAGAAGTTGAACACAATGACTGTCCCTGCTAAGTACCCTTGAACTGAATCCTTGTGCTGTCAGCCTTTTTGATTTATCTATGACATCACAGAGCATATGCAGATGATTTTGAGCCATGTTCTGGCATTATAGATTTTGCTAATTATTAAGTCAAATTGCATCTGGTCTATATATGAAAGGTAATTTGCAATATGAACTGTGGTCACTGCAGAAGGAAGATAGATATAAAGAGAAAGATAATACATTACTCATCAAATTCATTGACAAGTTTTGCATTTTTTGTAATTAAATAGTTTATACAACAACTCAGTTTTTTCTGGCATTCAGCCACTTCAGCTGACAAACTCTTTTTTTCTAGAAGAATTCCAGCACTTCAGTTCAGGTCCAACATACAGAACTGAGAGTCTGTGTGATTTTTGATCTGGCCACTGTTGACTCCATCACTGGATTCATGAAGACAGTGGGAAACACACAACATTCTCCCCAATATATATATATCAGCCAACTTAGAAACATCCAAAATTAAATGAAAATGCTGACACTTCTTCACCAGTTGATCTAGAAAAGAATACAAGTACACTGCTGGCATGTTGCAAAGGAGAGCATAGTCTCACTACTTGTCAAAATTTGACTTGGGATTGTCTGGAGAGGGGCTAAAGAAAAGCCTTCAGTATTACTTATTTGATCATAAAAATGAGAAAAGGTACAACCCTCCGCAGAAGTGCTATTTTCCTTGTACTGTTCTTATTTTAATTTTGCCTCTGAGGAGTCAACCATCACTTCAGTTTCTGAATAGATACATATTCCTCCAGAAAGTGCTCATTAGACTGGCCCTCCTGATTTCAAGCAGGTGGTTTAGAATCTTGTGTTCATACAGAGGAGAGGAGACCTGCTGCTGGAGAGGAGACCTGCTGCTCCCAGTACAGGAATTGACAATGGTTACACCAAATGGCCAATGAAGCCAACAAATGGAGTAACATCAGTACTGGTAAATTCTGGTGCTGAGTATGTGGAGACAGCAGAGTTCAGATCCCAGAGCTAATGCAGTCTCTGCATTCACAGTGAAGAGCATTTCAAAACAGCATGGTGCAAACTACTTATGTGCTATCAAATATGAAAATATTTCATTTGCTGCCTCCTGGAATGTACAAACTTTGTGTAATGCAAACAGGAATCAAATGCTGAGACTTTGGTGACTGGAACTACTCAAGGCAAGCAGAGTGCCTTCTTCAGGGGCCAATACCTCACTTTGGTAGGGAAAAAAAGAAAAGAAAAAAAATCACCCTTCAGTACTAGAATGATGGCTTGCAAGGATGGAGGGCACTGATACCTCAAACTCAGCTCAGGGCATCCCTACAACTTTCTGAGGAGAAGTATTTGCAGGCTGGCAGGGGAACAATCAGTCTAGGCTTTCCCTCGACCTGCACCAGCGTGGTTGATGTCAAAATCCTTGGTGCGCCTCACTGGAGATCAACTTTTGTGAAGCACAGCGAGCCCAGTAAGCATTAGGAATATCAGTATTTCTAAAGAAGGATATTGGTATTTCCACAGAAGGATGAGGAGTACAAGTGAGGATGCAATATGCACCTAGCCAGTCATGATTCTTCTCTGGACAAATGACTTAGTAGTTGTTCATGTACACACATACATCATCTAAGTAAAATATTGCCTTTTTACCAGTTTCCTTTGTCTACTGTGATAAGAAGAGCTAGCCAATTATGAAAACAGAGAAAAAACAATTCAGCATTGAAGCATCAATCAGCCAGAAAACTAACACAGGCCAAGTGTAATGGAAGGAAACAGGATCAAAAGGTTGCACTTCTCAACAATGATGTATTGGCTATGGTCAAGCATGATAAAGAGCCTCACCAATACCAATCAGTTAAAGCTTGGACACAGTGGAAGAAAGCAACAGGTATGTTAATAATGGTAATATTACAAACATTCTTAACCCAATATGGAGTACAATTCTTGAAGGTGTAAATTATGCAGGCATCACCCCAAAGTTACTGCCACTTTGTATTTTTTTTTGTATTTGAAATTCGGGTTGTGGTTCACAAAATATATCTGAGTGGCGACAAGTAGGCAAGCACAATGGTCCAGAGAGAGCTCATCTTTTCTGCCAAAGTCAGTGTAACTGACCACGAAAGAGAGCATAAAAATGCATTAAATGTAAAGCTATTTTCAGTACACTATTTTTTCCTGCTTTTTGTTTTTAATTTTCTTCTTTCTAACCTTTCTAGGAAGGCAGCATTTCTTCTGTTAGATAAAACAAATTAAAATTTTTAATAAATATTAGATACCCCAGCTAAATCTTAATTATATTCAAAAGCATATATGTTTTATGCCTCTATAAAGATGAAATCAATGTCTTACTACATTAGTATTGGTCTATTAATAAACAATATTATCCTGCACCAATTTTCTGTAATCCATTTAACATACAAGTCACAAGAAATGTGGACAAATTTATGTATTCCACAGTTAGTACACATGCATATTTATTATAATGAATAATTACTACTTTTACATAAACATTATGTTGTTCACCTCTTGAGATAACTGTTTCCAATCCAGTCCCATTAATAAAAGCACGCTTGATGGTTTGTGTTTTTACATCAGTCCAGTACAAGCGTTCCTCTGCTGCATCAAAATCTATGACCGTGACATCATCAATGTCAGGGACTGTGAAGGCAGTGATGAAGTTGAAGTATGGATTCTCTATATCCACACCTCTTATTTCTGACCGTCTTGCATAAAGAAGAAATTTCTTCATTTCTGTACGAAAAAAGGAAAATATTTTGTTCCTTAATGAAAACTGACTGGATTCAAAGTTATCCCCTAAATATTATTTTACAAATTTTAAGCAAAGTTTGTATCAGTGATGTAAGAACAATGTTTTGTATGCAAATCTATTGATATAATGTGTAGCAAGCCACTATAGAGAAGTAAAGTGTATTAATTTACACATATTTAAAACATTTTCCTAATCGATTATATCAATGTAGCCTTGCAGGATTCCAAAGAAAGAATAGACTGGAAGTAGTATTTTAAAACTATTAGCTCCCTGAGGCCAGGTCTACAGTACAAACTTACATCAGTATTACTATGTCACTCAGGGGTATGAAAACATCTAAATAATGCAGTTATACCAGCCTAATCCCAGTGTAGACAGCACTATGTCGATGAGAGTACTTCATAGAATCATAGAATATCAGGGTTGGAAGGGACCTCAGGAGGTCATCTAGTCCAGCCCCCTGCTCAAAGCAGGACCAATCCCCAATTAAATCATCCCAGCCAGGGCTTTGTCAAGCCTGACCTTAAAAACCTTTAAGGAGATTCTACCACCTCCCTAGGTAACTCATTCCAGTGCTTCACCACCCTCTTAGTGAAAAAGTTTTTCCTAATATCCAACCTAAACCTCCCCAACTACAACTTGAGACCATTATTCTTGTTCCGTCATCTGCTACCACTGAGAACAGTCTAGATCCATCCCCTTTGGAACCTCCTTTCAGCTAGTTGAAAGCAGCTATCAAATCCTCCCTCAACAATCCCAGTTCCATCAGCCTTTCCTCATAAGTCATGTGTTCCAGCCCCCTAATCATTTTTGTTGCCCTCCGCTGGACTCTTACAATTTATCCACATCCTTTCTGTAGTGAGGGCCCAAAAACTGGACACAGTACTCCAGATGAGGCCTCACAAAGGCCAGATAGAGAGGAATGATCACGTCCCTCGATCTGCTGGCAGTGCCCCTATTTATACACCCCAAAATGCTGTTAGCCTTCTTGGCAACAAGGGCACACTGTTGACTCATATCCAGCTTCTCGTCCACTATCACCCATAGGTCCTTTTTTGCAGAACTGCTGCCTACTCGTTCGGTCCCTAGTTTGTAGCAGTGCATGGGATTCTTCCTTCCTAAGTGCAGGACTCTGCACTTATCCTTGTTAAACCTCATCAGATTTCTTTTTGCCCAATCCTCTCATCTAGCTCTCTATTTGCACATCTTTGTAATACCAAATGGTATTTGAAATCTTAGGAAAATCACTGATGTACATCAGGAAAAAATTACAAATGGAAGTAGTTATAAGAAGCTCTTCAACGTCTGCACTGATTACAAATAGATGAGACAAAAACATGGGGAGAACAAAGAAGGGTCCCATTGTTCACTTACAAAATACACAATAATAATGTTAATATATGATACATGAATAGCCTATATCAGGGGCAAAACAGAACCCTTTTTTCCCCTTGTCTCTAAACTACTTAAGATGTTTTAGAGAAACGTGTCAGTGCAGAGGTAACTTTTGTTTTCTTTAACACGTTTTGGTATAGCAAAATATTTTTCTAGAAATTTCCTATTTAAGTACTGCAAAGAAGAGTGCATTAAAAGCTTTTACAAATAATGAACAAAATTATTTGACATTTCTGGGGCTATTATAAAGCTTTGCTTATAATCTTTATACACACACACCCGCCCCTTGCAAAGCTACCTGTTTTATGCATGTTCTTCATTTTAGTTTTTAATCCCCCAAAATTATGCTAAGAAGACTTCAGAAGAAGAGCAGGTAGAGATTAAAGCTATTAAGTATTTTTTTATGTCATCATTTTCTGATGCTGCACTTTACACTTATAAATCTTCCTGTACTACAGAGATAAGTTCTACTAACACATGACATACATAAGCATTAGAAAAAATGAACACATTTAAAAATATCAAAGTTCCACACACTGCATATATTAGAATAATCTATCTGCTTTCAAAAATGTAGGTGTACCTTCAAAATTATCACTAAAAAGAACTGTACAGACTATTTTAAAGATTATTTAGCTCTATTCTGTCCAGCTTAAAATCTAATGAAATCAGAAAAAATTTGGTTCCCAATTAAAAATAAGAAACTTACCGTAACATGTTTTCTTGTCTATGGACAGTTTCATCAGATGAGGACATGTACATGCAGCACTTCTGTTGTGATTGATCAGACACATATGAGAACACGGACCTCTGCCATTGTTAGCAGCACAAGGATTAGGAGCTGGAATTATATAATGAGATATTAATAGTGGATAGAATAAAGAGTTTAAATAAAAACAACCTTCTGGGGCCAGGAATCAATCTTCCATCAATGCGCAGAGAATGTAACCATATAACTATTCGTGTCATTTATATCATGATGTTTATCAATGTCTATCACAATTGATTACAAAGCACTTTACACATTTATATATAAATAGAGATCACTTCATCCATTGCTGAAAACAAAACAAAAAAATTTTGGGGAAAGAAACAGCCAACCAATATACATAAGCACATGTGCGCACACACACACACGCACACACACCTCTCCAGTTGAAATTGCAAAGAGAATGGTAAACAGCAAGAACCTAATTATCTATGGAGGAATTTGGCCTGAATACAGGGTTTAAAACCAGGTATATTTGTAATATATACATGAGGTTTTAATGACTGAATATCTTCAAGGTTTTTATAAAACCGTACCATACAATGCAGGAAAAGGCCTCTTTATTTCTTAAAACATTCAGTTATATATATATATAAAAATTCAAAGCCATACTAATTTTAAAATAATTAGATGTGGAGAGCCCTTTATATATTTGCACAGTTTTAAAGGACTACCACAATGAGAAACAGTTTCAAATCTGCTCCCTATTTAGTTTAAACAAACATAAACAAGTACCTCTTCACACAATGCACAGCCAAACAGTGGAACTCATTGCCAGGGGATGTTGTGAAGGCCAAAAGTACAACTGGGTTCAAAAAAGAATCAGATAAGTTCATGGAGGCTAGGTCCATCAATAGGAATTAGCTAAGATGGTCAGGATGCAACCTCATTCTCTGGGTGTCCCTAAACCTCTGATTGCAAGAAGCTGGAACTGAACAACAGGAGATGGATCACTCAATAACTTGCCTAAACTCTTAAGTCCTTCTGAAGCACCATACACTGTTAGAAGACAGGATACTGGGCACGATGGAACATTGGTCTGACCCAGCACAGTCATTTTTATGCCATATTCTAAACTATACTAATAATACAGGTTTATGTTTCTGACTTGTGCTCTTCCCAGTTACCTGTGCAAGTTTTTCAAACGATTAAATATAGTCCTTCACCACCCACCTCTTCCTTTCACTTTATTGTGTAATAACGTGTATGGAATTTATTGTGCCTCAATCACTCTCATGGCAACTATTTGATGTAAAAATTAGAGAATTATTTCACTGAAGAATCAAGCAGAAACAGCAGAGTTGTGATAAAGACAACTCTAATTCAAATATGTATCTTATAAAACAGAAAAGGGAACACTGAAAGTTACTGACAAAATAGATTACTTTTATATAAATGATTTGTTTTCATGGTTGCTCAAGTATGAAAGGGCCTTTTAAAAGTGTGATTTTAAAGTATAACCTTGAATTGGGAAAGAATGGATAACTCAGCATGTTCTCAAGTTTTCCAAGGATTCAGAGCTTTAAGAGTTTAGAAAACTTGACAGTACTGGCCCCATTTTTCAGGGGACTTGCTCCACAAAAAACGGAATGTTACATAAAAAGAAATATCTGGGGCAAAAATCACTCTGAATATATCTTAGCAAAACTAGGTGGGAAAATATTCAGACTTTGTCGTCTAAAGTTAGATATCTAGTCCCAATCTAGCTATTTTAACATCAATGGGATCCTTTCTATTTATTTCAATGTATGTTGGACTGAGTACATAAATAACAAATTTGGGCATAAGAAATAAGTTCATGGCAAGCCACATAGCTAACCTGTTCCCAATCCATACCAGAACAAACTTTCTATTTTTATGTCTCCTCTTCTCCAGTATTCCAAAAAGATATAGCAAGACTGAAGCCAGGCATTCTGTTGTCTTTTTGGTGTCAAAGGTTCTTGACACTGAAGTTTTCAGCTTTTAGGAAGTAATACACTAAACCAAAAATATTGCAAGACATCTTGAAAAGCAATGGCATAATACATAGATGAATAGAGTTTAAGACCAGAAGGGATCATTAGATCATGTAGTCTGACCTCCTCTATATCACAGGACATTACATTTCACCCAGTTTTCCATGTACTAATATCAATAATTCGTGTCTCACTGAAGCATAACTCGTGTTTGGCTAATGCGTGTCTTCCAGAAAGGCATGATATGAAGACATAAAGCGATAGAGAATCTACCACTTCTCGTTATTGTTTGTACCAATGGCTAATAATCTTCACTGTTAAAAAGGTGTGCCTAATTTATAATTTGTCTGTCTTCAGCTTCCAAACATTGGTTCTTCTTATGCCTTTCTCCCTTAGAGGAAAGAGTCTGTTAGTAACCAATATTTTCTCCACAGGAAGGTACCTACACATTGTTATCAATCATTGCTCAATCTTTCTTTCATAAACTAAACATATTAAGGTCTCTCTTTAAATCTTTAAATCTGTCACTGTAAGACATTTTTTCCAACTGTCAAATACTTTTAAATAGCGTTTTTTACATCCTCTCCTATTTTTCAACATCCTTTAAAAATGTGCACACCAGAACTACGTGCAGCATTTCAGTATCAATCCAGAGTACAGAGGTAAAATCATCATCCTACTCTTTCCCACTCCCCCGTTTATAAATCCAAGGATCACATTTGCTCCTTTTTTGGCATAGCATCAGCGCCTATGTTCAATTACTTGTCCACTATTGCCCTTATTTTTCCAGAGTTGCTGTTTTCCAGTATACAGGGCTCCATCCTGCATTTCAAGTTCCTAGACGTATTCACTGATCAAAAGTAATGTCAACAGAGAGTTAGATTGCCCAGTGCTATCTCACACCCTTCCAGAACATGGAGTTCAGCAAAACTCAAACCTTTGAAAACCAGGAAATGTAGAATTAAGGTGCACACCAACACAACCTTAACTCTGTCCCTATGGAGATATTAACAACCACAGAGAGTTATCTGCATGCACTCCAGCTGCATTCATTGTGTTAGATGTACTATTGAATGGGTCGGGGATTAGCTGAAACTGTTTGGCATAACTGTGATGGTGATATGAGGTGATATGAGGGGCCCAGCTCCTAGGGAAGGAGACAGACTCTCTCTGCCCCCACCACATGTGTGATCAAAGTAAAGAGGTGGATGTGTACCTTGAGATATCCAGAATACCTCATATTACCTAGTAGGTAATATCATAGTGATGTACATGGTCATCTTGTCATGGGGATTGTCAGCACTGAGGTGGGACATGAGTGGCCTGCGGGTGTAATGATGAGTAAGGAAAAATACAATGTTACATGGCAAACTCTACTTTAGGGTGAAGGCTTTGTAAAATTTAGGGTGTGAGGTTGTTTATGTAGAAAAAAAATGTGATTATATAATTAAAGAAGTTCATAATGCAGATGCACAAAGGAACCAATTGAAGGTTCCACAGGCAACCTTAATTCTGGCATTTCCTAAACTTGTAAGTACTTGACTTTGAAACTGTAATGTTCTCCTAATGCAGCTTTTTGTGTGTGTAATACACACCACTAACGTTTCAGGCATAGTGCAGTAACTTTGTACTGCACTAGCAGCATAAATTGACCGTAAACCCAACATAATTAGCCCAGGAAGGATCTCTCAAGTGCAAGAGTGATTCACTAGTAGCATAGAGACAGCACAGGTACTCTTATGATCCTCCTTTTCTCTGATGCTGGCATAAAAGAAAAGAGGGCAAAGCCAGAGGAAAAGGACATGGCCAAGATCTCCCCACTCCATTCTGATTCCCTTGTGCTTTTGGCCCGTTGGTTTGCAGCAGAAGTAAGATGGAACCCTGCACTAGGGAACTGACTCTGAACATGATATTCAATAAGAGGAAATACAAAGCTGAGGAGAATATTTGTGGAAGAAACTTCAAAGCACCACTTTAAAATATTTTTTAAGTACAGATACTATTTAGAAGACACATAACCAATGAACTAAAATAGTGCAAAATTAACAGTTTTCAACCTAAAGAAGTTAAAATAAGCCAAAATAATTTCAGATGTTCATCCAAAACACCTTTTAGGTCTTTTCACTCCTCGGGGTCTCAGACTTGTGTTTTTTCTTTAAACTGATTAACTCCCTTTGTTCCCCACTGAATACAATGACTACACTCAAGTTTCAGGCTCATGTCCCCTCAGCCCTGCACAGCGTGTATCTAGTCACTATTTTTCCTCCACCTAATATTTTAAATTTCTCTTGCATCTTTTTGCATCAACAGTTGTGATGCCTAAATCTATGGCATGCAGTGTATTCTGGATCAGCTCTAACTTCAAGGAACTCACAGAGTATATACAATAAGAAAATGGTTAGCATAGGTGTGAATGCAAAACCTGATGAAATGCTGCAATGTTATTTTAATAGCATATGAGCAAAAGTAGATGGACTTGTTGCAGAGAGGAAGGGTATGCTAATTACCTAAACCACACCAAAAATCTTGGGCTTGGAATTAAGTCTAATGATCAGTTTTTGTTTGATTTATATATTCTCTATTACCTAATTCTTAGAAAAAAATATTTTTTCTAAGAATTAGGTAAGTTAGAAAAAACTGGAGGGGTAGGAAAGAGTTTCAAATAAGGGGTAGTCAGCTGTCAAGATGAAATTGTAACAAAATGCCCTCAACACAGGACCTCACACTTCAAGTTCTTCAATTATTCCTGGGTCCCTTATTGATATTAGCAGTTACAAGCAACATTCTTAGGTCCATCTTTTCTGTATTGTGTATAGCAAGAATGCAAGTTAGAAAATTTAGAACTGAAAAAAATGGAACTCTGTCAAGCATATCATATTATCCCACAATGTTCAGGCAAACTTTAGCTTTCTAAATGATGTTTATTCTATCAAAAAAAATCCTAATAGTTTCTCACAGGTAGGTTAAGACAGCTATAAGATGAATTTTAAACATTTATTCCTATAATTTAAATATATTTTTCTAGATAATAATAATGCATAAATTACCACAATGTCAGACTGTGAACCCATTATGTGTATTGGTGAGCACTCACTCCCACTAATATCAGTAGTTCTATTTGCAGGAGTAAGTGCCCACCACTGTGAATAAAAAGTTCAAAGTCTGGTAGTAATTTCTTCTGATGATTTGCTATTATTGCATTCATGCAAACTGAATTACATTCATTGTAATTTTGTCCTCCAGAACACAGTTTTTAACCTGTTCTTTCATTTTTCGTAAGTAGGTGTAATACTTCACTGAGGAAGATAAACAGGGCAGATAATTCAATGATTATTATGTGTCTAGTGATCCTGATAATGAATTTGTTTAAAATGTACTAGGATCATTGTCAAAACTGAAAACAGCCAATATTTAATGTAACCAATGACAAAGCCTGTCCACAAGCTGACTTTTATGAGTGTACATCAAGGTTTTCATACTAGCAGACAACACTTCAACTGTTTTTAGAAAACCAAAATAGAAAGTATTAGACATACATTGTGAGCTACATTTCATATTGACAAAACAAAAGAAAGTTCAAACCAGAAAGTGATACTCAAATTAAAGGAATTTTCATTTAATTCTTCCCCTCCACCAAACAAGCAACAAAGTGACATTTGAAAATTGTAACCTCCACCAAGTTTTTTCTTGTTATACATTCCACAACTCAACGCAGATGTTTCTTGAGACATCAGAAAAGTAGAAAACACAGTACATATCCCAAAAATTGGATTATACAGATGTAAACATATATGTGATCAGACAATTATGTTTAGGTTACCTTGTGGTTGACGACTTGGATGGTATATTTGAAGGTCAAAAGGCTGTGCACTGGTTTTCTGTATCACACTAACATTTTGCCCTGTCCATTTATTGGCTTTTGACAATGTATTGGTCCTCCAGTCAGTCCAATATACTTCACTTCCATACAAAGAGACAGCAAAGGGGTGAGAAAGATATTCATGACCCCGTATGATCTCTATCATTCCAGTTCCATCGTATAGTGCAGAATAAATTGCATCAGACCTACAAGATAAACCCAAATAAAAAAATAATTTGTGAAAATTAGGACATCTGCAGGGCTAACCCGATAGTACTATAGGCCTGAAAATGCTTCAGTGAATATTCTCAGAATGTATTTATGGCCTTGCCACTACAGACAGCAAAACCAGAAGTTTACTGACAAAGCATATAAGAACAACCATCACCTTAGAGTAGCTCTAGCACAATTTATCTAGAATTTCTTGTTTAAAAGACACATGGGTTACTCTTTTGCTTGTATTCTCTCAATTTAAAAGTTAGACTTCTATCCATTCCATTGAAATAAAAACAAAGTAATTTCCATTCACTTGAATTAAAAGGAAAAATCTTTACCAACAACTGGGTCTTTGACATGTACGTAGTTCTCAAGTGCTAATGATACTATTTGCATGAGAAAGGTAAGTAGGATTTGGGTCATTACATACATTTTGAAAAAGTTCAATATTTATTCATAGAAACATAAAATGTATATTAAGGATCTGAACTCTGATTAACTTCGATGAATCAAAACATAAAACAGCAAATACATAATGTGTTTAATTAAATGGGGAGAAAGTAGCATATTTGCTTGCAATCCAGATTAGGCATTACATAAAACAACAAATAGTAGTAAACTGATAATAAATATTTTATTGTTGTTTTTACCTAGCATCTGTCCATACTATTCTTTTTTCAAAGTGATCAACAGTAAGACCATTAGGCCAGGCTCCGGTATCCATGTCTTTATAGATGATTTTTCTTCCTGCCCCACTCATGGAAGCAGACTCAATGCGAGGAAAATTAGCATCCCAGTCTGTCCAAAACAGAATTCTGTAGGATTAGAGGGAGGAGAGGGAAAGTTATAATTTCAATGTCCAAATGAAACACAACGAAGTATACACCAAAAAAATGTACAGGCTACTTAAAGAATGGGCAAAAAAGTCTCTAATATTTAAATATTTCAGAAGAAACTAAGGCACATAAGTAGTCTTGGGAATTATAACCCTTTTCATGCAGAAGAGTTCTTCTTTATCAAAAAGTTTTGCTATTTTCAAAACAGCTATGAAATCAAAAGCACAAGCATTTCAATTCCACATTTCATAGAATCATAGAAGTGTAGGGCTGGAAGGGACCTTGAGAAGTCATCAAGTCCACCCCCTGCACCGAGGCAGTGCCAAATAAACCCAGACCATCTCTGACATGTGTTTGTCCAACTTGTTTTTAAAAGCTTTGAATGATAGGGATTCCACAACCTCCCCTGGAAGCCTATCCCAGAGCTTAACTATCCTTATAATTGATATTTTTTCCTAATATCTAATCTAAATCTCCTTTGCAGAATATTAAGCCGATTACATTTTGTCCTACCTTCAGCGGACATGGAGATCACCGTCCTTTTTATAACAGCCCTTAACACATTGGAAGACTATCAGGTCACCCCTCAGTCTTCTTTTCTCAAGGCTAAATATGCCCAGTTTCTTCACCCTTCCCTCCTAGGTCAGGTTTTCTAACCCTTTTATTATTTTTGTTGCTCTCTCTAGACTCTTCAATTTGTTCACATCCTTCCAGAATTGGACACAGTACTTCAGATGGGGCCTCACCAGTGCCATGCAGAAAAGTCAATTACCTCCTATGTCTTATATATAATACTCCTGTTAATACACCGCAGAATCATATTAGCCTTTTTGCAGCTGCATCACATTGACAATTCATATTCAGTTTGTGGTCTGCTATAATCCCCCAGATCCTTTCCAGCAGTACTACAACCTAGATAGTTATTCCCCACTTTGTAGTTGTGCATTCTATTTTTTCTTCCTAAGGGAAGTACTTTGCACTTTTATTTATGGAATTACATCTTGTTGAATTCAAACCAATTCTCCAGTTTATCAAGATCATTTTGAATTTTAAACCTGTCCTCCAAAGTGCTTGCAACCCCGCCCAGATTGGTGTCATCTGCAAATTTTATAAGCATACTCTCTACTCCAGTGGTTTTCAACCTGTGGTCCGCAGATTCCTGGGGTTCTGCAGACTATGTCTAAGACAGTTGATCCTGGAGACTCTCCCAGTCAATTGCAGTCTCTGCCCACTCAGGCAGGCCCCGGAAGTGGCTAGCACATCCCCATGGTCCTCGGGCGGGGGGGGGGGGGGGCGCGGGGCAGGTGTCTCCACACATTGTTCCTGTCTGCAAGCACCACCCCTGCATCTCTCATGTGGCCAATGGGAGCTGCGGGGGTGGTGTCTGAGAGAAGGGCAGTACGCGGCGCCACGTGCCTCCCCCAGGGGCCGCAGAGGTGTGTTGGCCCATTCTGGGAGCAGCGTGGCCATGTAGTGCACTACTGGCTGGGTGGGGGGGGAGGAAGAGGGCGGCTCGTGATGGGGAGGAGGTGCCAATGTGCCTGAGTGGGGCCACGTCCCGGTGCACCACTGACCGGGAGCCACTTGAGGTAAGTGCCTCCCACCCAGAGCCAGCATCTCATACCCCAGCCCTGAGCCTCCTCCCAGAGCCAGCACCCCAAACCCCATCCTGCACCCCAAGCCCCTGACTGGCCCTGAGCCCCCTCCCAGAGCCAGCACCCCAAACCCCATCTTTCACCCCAAGCCCCTGACTGGCCCTGAGCCCCCTCCCAGAGCCAGCACCTCAAACCCCATCCTGCACCCCAAGCCCCTGACTGGCCCTGAGCCCCCTCCCAGAGCCAGCACCCCAAACCCCATCCTGCACCCCAAGCCCCTGACTGACCCTGAGCCCCCTCCCAGAGCCAGCACCCTCCTGCACCCCAACACTCTGCCCGAGCCTGGAGCCCCCTCCTGCACACCAACTCTCTCCCAGAGCTTGCAGCTCCTCACCCCCTCCTGCACTCCAAACCCCTGCCCCAGGCTCAGCCTGGAGCCCCTTCCCACATTGCAAACCCCTCGGCCCCAGCCCAGAGTCCCCACCCCCTCCCAAATCGCAACCTCCTGCCCCGGACCGGTGAAAAGTGAGTGAGGGTGGGGGAAAGCGAGTGATGGAGAGTGTGGGGGATGGAGTGAGTGGGGCATGGCCTTGGGGAAGGGGCAGGGCCTTGGGAAAGGGGCGGGGTAGATTCTGTGTTGTCCTTAAATTCAAAATGTGATCTTGGGCATAAAAACGTTGGAGACCTCTGGTCTAAGGGGTCCGTAAAAAGTTGTTGTTACCATAGAACAGTGCTTTCCAACCTGTGGTCCATGGACTGCTGGGGGTCTGCAGACTATGTCTAAGATTTCCAAAGGAGTCCACACCTCCATTCAAATATTTTTGGGGGTCTTCAAATAAAAAAATAGGTAGCAAACCACCACTCTACTCCATTATCCAAGTTAGTAATAAAACTATTGAATTTTACTGGACCCAGGACTGACCCCTGCGGAACCCCATGTGCTGTCATCAGTGATTCCCTACTAAGTAGAGAACCTACATTTTCCCTCATCTTTCTTCAGCACCTAATGTATTCTTATTGCCTTTAATATCCCTTGCCACGTGTAACTCTTTTGTGCCTTAGACATTCTGCTTTTGTCCCTACATCCTTGTGTTGTTCTTTTATACGCCTTCTTATCAATTTGACTACATTTCCACTTTTTGTAGGATTCCTTTTTGATTTGTAGGTCATTAAAGAGCTCATGATGGATATATATTGGCCTCCTACTATTCTTCCTTTCATTCCTTTGCACTGGAATAGTTATAGTTGTGCCTTTAATATTGTCTCCTGAGTAACTGCCAGGTCTCTTGAATGACTTTTCCCCTTAGATTTTCTTCCCATGGGACCTTAGTTACCAGTTCTCTGAGTTTGTTAAAGTTTGCTTTCTTGAAGTCCTTTACCCTTATTCTGCTGCTCTCATTACTTCCTTTCCTCAGACTCATGAAATCTATCATTTCATGATCACTGTCACCCAAATTGCCTTTCACCTTCGTATTTATTACCAAATCCTTCATGTGGGTCAGAATCAAGTCTAAAATGGCTGTGTCCCTGGATACTTCCACTTTCTGGAACAAAATTTGTCTGTGATACAGACCAAGAACTTATTGGAGATTTTGTGTTTTGCTGTATTACTTTTCCAACAGATGTCTGGGTAGTTAAAGTCCCCCATTACCACCACGCCATCTTTGGATATTTCTGTTATGTGTTTTAGAAATGCCTCATCCACATCCTCTTCCTGATGCAGTGGTGTATAGTAGATCCCCATGCTGATACCACCTCTTTTATCTTTACCCAGAGACTCTCAGCTCATCTACCTCCCACCTCCTCCTGGACCTCAACCTCCACTCCCTTTTTTCCTTGCCTGTCCTTTTTGAACAAGCTATCCCCTTTTATGCCAATATTCCAGTCATAAGACTCCTCCCACTAACTCTCTATGATGCCAATTAAATCATAATTCAGCTTATGTACTAATACGTTTAGTTCTTCCTGTTTATTCCCCAAACTCCTTGCATTTGTGTACAGACATCTAAGATGTTGAACAGATCCCCCCACTGATTTCCTTCTTGTTGTTCCTTTGACTCTATTGTAATTTCCCCCCAAAATCTAACCTTCTGTTAAGGTCACCTCGTTTTATACTAGCCTGAGGGCTTTTGCCAGCTGGCATTAACATTTCCCTTTCTCTAACGTGTATTAATGTTAGCAACAGGTCATGTTGTCCCCTTATAATTAAAAACCTAGCAACAACTGTTGCTTCATCAGAGACCTAATCAGTTCTGAGGTGAAAGAATGGCCTTTGAAAGAATTAAAATCTGCGGGGAATGGTGGGGCAGGGGAGAAACACAGTATTGAGAGATATAGTAAAAAATCATGGACTGAACAGAGACACTGGAGTTATGACTCATTACCCAATCTGGAACCCCCTATCCCTTTCTTTTTATCCTATGACTGCAGAGATGTTAATGGGCCACTCAACCTTGAATGGTCCCTTACAATACGTGCTAACTTCTTACTCCAAATAATCAATTCCATCTTGCATTTTGTTGAGAGTACCTTTCCCAGAGCTGAAGAAGAGCTTTGTATGGCTCAAAAGTTTGTCTCTCTCACCAACAGAAGCTGGTCCAATAAAAGGTATTTCCTCACCCACTTTGTCTCTCTAATATCCTGGGACTGACACAGCTACAACTACACTGCTTACAGACATAGGCACTGGAGCACCCAGGGGGAAAAATTGTTGGCAGCCAAGCTCCTCGCCCTGCCCCAGCTCACCTCCACTCTGTCTCCGCCTCCTCCTCTGAGTGTGCTGTATGCCTGCTTCTCCTCCCAAGCTGTGGGAGCGAGGGGGGAGGAGCGGGAACGTGGTGCACTCAGGGGAGGCGAGGAAGAGGCATGGCTGGGGCGGGGATTTGGGGAAAGAGTCCCATGGGGCAGGGAGAGGGCAGAGTTGGGGCGGGGACTTTGGGGAAGGGGTTGGAATGGCGGCGAGGCGGGGTGGAGTTGGGTCAGGGGGGTCAAGCACCCATCGGCGCCAGGAGAAGTTGGGGCCTATGCTTACAGACTGTCATTATGTGCAGTTAGGATGTGATCCTCAGCTACACTAGAGATCTATTCCATCATTGTGCTCCCCTGAAATGTATGGGTGTTGGAGACTAGTTTAGCCCGTGACGTTAGTTAAGGCATCCTCAGAGCAGTTTTGACCCCCAATGTGTCTGTTACGTCACCCAGGAATTGCTCTTGTCTCTCTTTGCCCAGTAGGTATCCTATTCTGGGAGAATTGAGAGGGAATGGTGGAGAGCTGGCTACATCAGCTCTGCACGAACAAAGAATTTCATTCCCAAATTCCAAATTGGGGAGTTTTAAGCAGTCTAATTGGAGGTCAGGATCTCATTGGAGCCTGAGGGTCACCCAGGCCATGGCACGACCACATTTTGGCCAGGCCAAATTTGAGTGAGTGGTATTGTGAGCTGGTTGGGGTTGCAGCACCACAGAAGTTTGTGCCGGCCCACATCACCACTCACTCAAATTTGGAAGTGTGTAAGGGCTCATGGGCTAGTGGGGGGGGTCACCTCAGAAGGGAAGAGGAGAGTCGGGGGGGAGTGAAATCTATGCCCCCACAATTTAAATGGTATTCTGCATCCCCTGCTTTAGATAACGTAACAATGAGAATTTTTAAAAACTACATTCAAAAATAAAAAATAAAAAAACAGTGGTTGATAGTTCCAGCCTTTAGAACACAGATTCTGAAATGGCTTTTTCATGTAGTGCCTGTGCACAATGACACACATCTAGTAATTATTACTTAATGGTTTACCTATATACATTCTGAAATCATTCTAAAATGTAACTCGATTAAAAGGGGAACAAATGATACACACTTTAATCAGAAGATACCTCAGTAAGTCAGTTTCTGCAGGTAAAAGAAACTGTATATGCTTAGTTAACTAATCTGTGCTATAAAAGTAGCAAAGAAATTCACAGATGGGCCGTTTGCCTTGCGCAAAATCCAGTTCTACTAAGATTGAGATTATGGCCTAGTTTGTGAGGCAAAGACTGCCTCAAAAATATCCCTGAAGGACCTTATTTTTTCCAAATATAATAATTGAAAGTACCTTTTATATAAAATCAATATAATGGGCCAAATACTCCCCAATTCACAAGTTATGGAACTCTATTTGTAATGGTGGGATTGCACAAGGTGTAACTCAAAAGGAAAATTTGACTCAAGTTCCACAATTCAAAGTTCCAAAGTTAGGCCTCAGTTCTCTTTAACTTTATGCATGTTAGCAATACCATTACCATCAATGGCTTGTGTTGTTCAGAAGGACAGAATATATTAGCACAGTACTTTCTCCTGACTTTATCAATCTATGAATCAACTTACTCATACATGCAACTCTAATGATTTTTATAAAGTAATTAAATGCATAAGGCCTGCTCATTTGAGTAAGCCTTGAAGGATCAGGACTTCAGTATGATAAACAGAGTCACATATTAGAAAAATATTTATTCTCAAAACAATAAAAAACAAAACACTAAAACAAAAGTTTGTACATATTGTTAGTAGGGCCTTTTGTGTTGCAGTAAATAAAGATTTGTTGTACGCTGACTCCCTATGCTGCTCAAAATCTTATAATCTTTAAAGCAATTACTTTGTGTTATAAAGATGTCTTCCGAGGAATTCATTACACTTTCCCCCTTAATATTTTATAGCAAGACAACATTCACTTCATGTGAAACACCCACTTTAAGCTCAGATAGGTCAATTATCAACAAACTGAGAATCCACTGTATAGACACAGAAATGATATACCAAAACTGCTTGTAAGAAGCCATAACTGCATATTGAGTCAAGAGTATCTACATTCGTAAGACTCTAGTGGAATTATAATTAAGCAAATGAGCTACAGACCATTAAAGTATAGATAGTATTATTCTAAAAAAGCCACTATTATCTATTCTGTGTATATAATCAGATGCAAATTACTTCCACTATCTCGAAAATAAGGTAATTGACTTATAGCCTAAAAATATCCAAATAGGTTCTAAAATGAAAGAACATGTTTTAATAATATTTTGTATGAATGTGTATCACCAGCAACTTTATACATATATGTATATATACATATATAAAATGCATATTAGATATTTTAAAATAGATCATGTATATAATCAGTTTTTAAAGGTCTAATATGCATAATTGTATAATTATAATTTCACATGGGATAAAAGTTTTATTACCATGAGATTGGGATGGGTATATTACGAATGAACAGCAAAGCGACAAGTGAGCTGTGCAGGTCATTTCAAATGAGCGCCAATACACTCTTTATAGTGCACCACTCCAACGAGTACTCTGCATAAGCCCTATGTGTAACAGAAAACCTAGTCGAGAAATGTTGTGTCTATTTTTTGAATGCTGGAATTATGAGCAATTATTAAAAGCAGCAAAGAGTCCTGTAGCACCTTATAGACTAACAGACATTTTGGAGCATAAGCTTTTGTGGGTGAATACCCACTTCGTCGAATGCATGTAACCGACAAAGTGGGTATTCACCCACGAAAGCTCATACTCCAAAACGTCTGTTAGTCTATAAGGTGCCACAAGACTCTTTGCTGCTTTTACAGATTCAGACTAACACAACTACCCCTCTGATACTCGAGCAATTATTGGCTGTCTGTGATGTTACTGACTGTGTATGAGCTGAGCCAATCTGTAGCCCATTTGTAGCAGGAGGGGTTTGAAACTGTGGTGGCTTATCCATGTTTCCATATGTTGTTTTTTTTATTGTGTGCATATTCCCCCTTTTTGGTTTGCCTAGACTCCCATGTCTAAATCCTTTCGTATGGATATTCCTTTCTTCTCTTCCTATACGGAGAGTGAAGCCATAATGGAATATCTGTAGCTGTACCAGATTGAGGAAATATTTTGGGGTTCCCTGGATTCTGTGCTCAGGAGTTGTGCAGTCCAATAGGTAATTTTTAAGATAATCTACTTAAATCACTCACTGTAAACACCGATTGGCTATAAGAGGGATATGCCATTTCACAGGTATTAAAAGCTTCTGCTGCCAACTTCAGCCTTCTTGCTCCTGACCTTAAAGACATTTTGGATGTAATTTAAAGTTGCCTAGGGATGCTTTAAATTAAATAGGCTAGAAATGGGCCTGTAACATTTTTTTAAAAGATCAGAATAATTCCACATGCCAATTTCCCCAAGCTGTGTCCATTTTAAAACGAATATGCACTCCCTCACCAAACTCACACACCTGCTTCTCTGATTGGCTTTGGTAAGAGCTATTTCTCTGATCTGGAGCCCATTCAGAGTGCTTCTTTGCACTGCTTTCTCAATAAGTCTATTTAGTCACTTTAATACGAGCAATCTGAACACATATACTGCTGTGTAAAGCTATTCAAGAATAAGCCTTACAATTATTATGCATTTCACAGAGATTGTTAAATGTTTTAAATATGTATTTTATAAACGAATGCACTTATTCAAAGTCAGATTTGGAACAAGCTGTGTTATTTGATAAGTGATCATGCTTAAGTAAAATTAACCAATTCCAATTTTTGGCGGAGTCCATTTCACCAGAGGTAAAAATTAAAGATTTCAGAAAGCTTTTAAAAGTTTACCATCTCAACAAAATCTAATACAAGATTTAAATATACGTGGATAAAAATACTAATATGTAGATGTAGAGTGTTAGTGGAGTTTAAGTTGAAGTTTTCCATATTGTGTACACTTATTAAGGATTGAATCAAATCTAGACATTATGATCTAGATTTTAGGCATACACAATTGCTTGCATGCATCTGTGAATGCACAATGGAAACCAGTGCATAAATACTCATTGTGCACAACTAACTAGCTGTCAGAATGCTCATATACTTGGGACTCAAACATGGCACTGACACAAGCCCTGAATAAGGTGGCAGGGCATTGTTGCACAGCCTCAGGAACAGCCCAGGGGGGGAACTAATTCCCTCACAGTTTCCTCCATGCTGTGGGAAGGAAATAAACTGTGCTGGATCTATACCCAGTGCAGCTAAACCGGCTTGTGGCAGCAAGGGAGAATCTTGGCTCTGCCTGATCAATACCTCCTTCCAGCCCTCCTACTATCCAGCTATGGGAGGAGGGGACACAGTAACTCTGCTGAGTCTGTTTTCCCTCCCACACTGCTACCTTGAAGCCCATTATGTCCTTGTTAGCCAGTTTTGCTCTTGATTTGCATGTTCATATGGTAAGTTGAGTATAAGCCCACATGTGCACTCGTCTTTGAAAATCATCCTTTTTTCCCCCAAACAGCTTTTCAATATCTTTTTCAAAATGTTTGAAGTTAGAAATTAACCCTAAAATAGATGAGGAAGGACTCAACATCAAATTATCAAAAGACCTAAGATTGCTTTTCTTCTGGTTGGATCCACATTTTAAAGAATGTAAAGCTGTTTTCTGCATATCCAACTTTTTTGGATGATGCTTACTTGGCTATATTTGCAGCTCACCAGATATTTGGATAGTTACAGTCTTCCCTGAGCATATTCTGTGGCTGAAAACATCTAGAGATTTGGTTCAAGAATTTTTATAAGGATTGTCACAGTTGTATGCTTACAAAGAAGAATTAGAAGTAAATATTTAGCAGCAATACAAACAAATCTTTGATTTGAATCATCTGTCATTTTGTTATTCAAAAGTTCTTTAGAATAGATGGGGCAGATAATGCTTTGTGTGTTCAAAGCTTCTATTTTTTCCACTCTTACCAGAAGGAATATGTACACCGTTGCTTTTTAAGAAAATATTATTGTCTACAAATTCTTTCTAACTTACCCTATCCTTTATACTCATTTTTTAATTTATCATCAGTGGAAAAAGGCTGTTATATATAAAGACATTGGTCTTGTCTTTGTGGTCAGTTGGCTTTTAGACATTACATCTTGGTTTCCAAAAATATTTTAATAAATCAAACTCTGTCCAGTATTGATCTAATAGTGTTCTATGTCTGGATCATTATTTTTCATTTATCTCAATAAAATGGTCTAACTCAAAGAATTTTTAACATATTTTATGTAGTAAACAAACATATTTCCAGACGTGTGTCTTGTGTCATTCAACAGCTGGCTGAAAATTGACTTATGGATTGCAGGTATGGCACTTCATTTTCCTCTCACTTTCACCAGTTTTACACTGATTTAACTTCACTAATGCCAACTAAATTATTCCCTGTTTCAAGCTGCATTCAAGGACAATCAGGACGAGAGACTCCACTAAGCTAACTTCTTAGTGGATATCACATGTATTCATGAATTTCATTTAAACAGTACAAACCAACAAAATTTGAGAAATATAAAGACATTTGTTTAATATTACCCTTACTTGACTTGGCTGTAGTGTACTGAAACATTAGACCATTTTTGCCATAGTATCAGGACAGATACACTACTGTTAAAATAAAAAAAAAAAAGAAAGACCTACAAATCACATACAGTATTATGTGGAATAGAAGAATATACTGTTTCTTTGACATATGATTTTAGGACTACCTTTAATTGAACAGTTTGCTTTATATTATTAAATATGCATCCAAACAGCCATCAGAAATGCAATTAATTCTGTATGCTATTGGGTAAAATAAATGAATTAACCAGTTTAACTAGTAAATATTTTGCTTTTGATTATTATTAAATAATAATGCTTGGAACTCATATAATACTCTTCATCTGCAGATCTACAAGCTATTTACAAAGGCTGGTAAACATTATTATCCCTATTTTAGAGATGAAGAAACAAACAGAGAGGTTAAATTACTTGCCCACAGTCACACAGTGAGTCAATAAAAAAGCCAAGACTAGAATGACTCCGACATCTCCTGATGCCCTGGTTCACTGGACCAAAAAATTTAGTTCTTCAAGCATTGTTAAAGGTAAGTTAAATGTAAGCACTCACTCCAAATAAACCAACACACATTCATACATTTCAAGCTTATTCCTCAAAGTGTTTTTATAAGCAATCGTGAAAAAAGAACTATTGTATATTTACCCATATCTAGGGTCTAAGGCAATAGCCCTGGGATGCTCCATAGCGCCTGCTATTAATGTTGTTCTCAAAGTGCCATCTAATTTTGCAACTTCAATCTGATCCAAATTGCTGTCTATCCAGTATATGTTTCCTGCAATCCAATCTACTGTAAGACCCTCAGGAGTGGCCAGGCCATGTTGCACTACGACTTCAATGGCACTCACACCTAACAAAGATCAAAAGATTGCAAACATATAAAAGAGTTAGAACAGAGACACAACACTTAAAATGTGATAAATGCATGATCACACTGCCAGCTAAACAAAAATAATTAAAATATGCAAAACTGTATATCACTTTTCTGAGGCTATAGTTAAGACTGTCTCCATTTAATGAGTCTTAATGCATATTTTTCAGTGAGAGACCACATAATAGCTAATCTGACATGATGATATTTATCTTCATTAGATATTTTTTTTCTTTTCTCACAAGTAGAGAGAGAGTATATGCTTATATACAAAATACATTTTTGGTCATTACAGGAATAAGAAATGAAGGGAAATTTAAAATCAAATTTCTGAACACATTGAACCATTAAATAATGTGTGATTTTGTTTGCTAGGTCTTCAGTGAAAAAATGCATAGGTGCACATCAACCTAGAAAACATTCTATACACACTGTGAGATTACGTTGTGCTATAGGCCACACATAGTGTGGTTGGGTCACCATGTTAAAGGCTTCACATTTCTCCATTTGTTAAGGGGAAAAAGCTATAATATTGTGCACCAGAATCTAAAGTATCACATTAAAAATTAAGTCTCTAGCCTTTACAGTTCTAAAGATAATATTCAAGTTGTAAACTGAACATAACAAAACCATCACTCTGAGAGGAGTAATACTAATAGCTTGGCCGGAATCTGACAAGTTTGATGTTCTGTGACTGCATTACTTTGGCTGGCACTCTCTTTTTAAGGACCTACTAAAATAAGTCAAAAGTTAAATTCATACCTCCAGTTTCAGAAAGCTTGCCTCGGTAAATTTTATCTTCCACCACATCTGTCCAGTACAGTAAGCTCTGATTGAAATGAAAATCAAGTGCTATTGTGTTTCTTAAACCAGGAACTAAAAGACTATAGTCTCGCTTGTGAAGATCAATCTTTCTGATCTCGTGACGAATGGAAAAAATGATGAAAGCTTCAAATGGATCTGGAAGTATAATGGATTGTACATTAAAAATATATAATAAAGAGTAGAATTTTAGTAGACTTACTGATATGAGGCACACACATCTGAACAAGAATTTCAGAGTACTTTATTAGAGGAACAGTTTGATTAAAATAATAGAACTTTTAAGTCTTACTAGCTCATTCATTTTCCAACAAAGGGTAAATCTTGCATATATATATATATATATATATATATATTGCAGTCCAACCTAGACTTCTGCTCATCTGCCTCAACTAAAGGTATTGAATGGATATTAACAACAAGGATATCTGACTCAGTCAGTGGTCCACAGGTACAGCACAAAGAATGTCTTCTGGATGACAGCTAAGTAATGGAGTGTCTTTCTTCCCCTCCTCTCCCCTCCCTCCCTGGACTTCAAGGATTAAGGCCAGAAAAAAAGTTTAAGCTATCAAAACTAAAATAAGAACTTGGGTGAAGTTTTTATTTTCTTAAATGCTTCAGAGAAAATAAGTCTGTTCAACATTATCTAGTATTGCTCTAATTAACAATTAGTTGAAAACCATGTACTGCAACATATATAATACAAAAACATTATTTTGTGTGAGTTAAACTGCATAAACAACTTATCTAACACAAAACCAGAAAAACAAGGACATGTAAAATTAAGGCATGTAACAGCACACAACTTCTTCAAATTCACCACCACCATCACAAACAGACCAGACTTTCCCTCCACTAACCATTCTGAACTGTTCTTGAAAAATCAGAGTCGTGTTTTTGGAAAGGGTGCTAGAACCTGGCTTCTCTATTGAGAAAGAATTGAGGATATTGTGCATTGTCTGGTGCATGGCATTTGTTCTAGTGGAGAAATGTACATCTCTGGGTGGATGAGTAAAAGCAATGTAATGTTAGGTACCTTCACTTTTTTATTTCCTTGTAGCTGTGGATTTGTGTTAAGTATGTTATGTACATACCCTTAAATCACACATAACGTAGTGCTAATTTAAGTTAAGAAAAGCTGTCTCACACAGCAATGACGACTTTCACAAAGAATAAGATTTCTGTCAAAGTGACCAGCCGGGTCTGGAGCAAAACAAGAAAATCTTCATAAAATTATCCTGCCAAGTCAAGAGCTCTACTTTAAAGAGCAGAGACTTTTGCAAATAATATTTTATTTTGGAAACCAGACATTGCTTTCTTGAAGATCTTCCTCTACAATGCAACAATAATGCTGCTGGACTAGTAAAATCTTTTTCCTCTACCATACTAGGCCTCAGTTTGGGATGGTGTGTGTATTACTGGGGGAACAAGACAACAGGCAGGATTTCAGTGCCTCCTAAGGTGTTGAAAAGCAGAGTAAGTCAAAATGTTTCAAAAAAGGAACTTTTCACTTTCCTTTTTAAAAACTAAACTTTTTCATGGTCTCCATTAGCTAATAATTGCACATAAAGATTCAGTTGTGACTTGTAGTATATTAAATAATGATCTCCAACTGAATGGTTCCTTACGTGAAAAGCACTAACTGCTTATGAGCCAACAGGCACTTTCACAATGCTCCTGATACTTGTCAAAGTAGTGAATGATTTTGCAGATCCTGAACTGGCTGAACTATATGATGATGAACAAGCTCTTCAACATTAGTAGCTCTTGCATCACAAAGGTCAAAAGCTCCTAAGCTTGATGAACAATTTAATGAAGCTCCTGATCTCTGACAAATCAGCAGGTATGGTGTAGAGTACCCTGTTCATCATAAATCTTGTCCTTCATTGGCTAACTGTGGCACAAAAAGATTGTGTTATGACAGCGAGAAAAATCATGCAAACTCGGAAGATTAAATGTTTGGCCCTTTTTAAAATCAACTAGAATTTGGGAACTAAAATTAACCAATTCTCTTCAACACTCCCTCTTCCCCTCCCTCTCTCTCCCCCCATCTCCTGGAGCAGAAAATACAGGTTTTACTCAACAGATTATCTTTTTAAACTTTGGGCCAGGTATATTGTGTTTTACGAGTTTAACTACTGTTTTAAGTGCAAAACAGAATGCAGCCTTAACCATGGCAACAACAGTTCTGCTATAGTAATACAAAGGATGTTTAAGAAATAGAGCTGGACAAAATAGCTTCTTTGCTCTATAAATAATTATATATTTGACAAAAAACGTGCTTATAGGCAACATGGTTTATTATGTTTACACAATTACTCTTCAGCATATACAAGTTATAAATAAAGAAATGCAGGGGCGATGCACAAAAGAGAAATGTCATAGAACAGTTTATATGCATGAGGATCCTAGACTGAAAAAAATAAAATCTTTCTAATCTGGTATGAGAAGTTGGACTACGCAAACCACCCATGGAAGAAAATAAAATGTGGGACAAATAGTAAATCATAATTTTCCTGAAATGTTTTTATTCTGGTATTCTGTTTTAGATGGGTCGTTAACTGAAATGTCAGTGTCACTGGATCTTAGGTTGACATGCATTACTAGACTTATTTGTTACCTTACACTATGCCTTCTCTAACCATACCTCCAAAGCAAATTGGTACCCTAGCTTCCTAAATATTGAAATTCAACATTTACATCCTAATTCATCCTCCCTTATTCAGAAGTCTTGAGTTACCTAAAAAAACCCATTCCCTGAATATTACAGTAAATAAACATTTTAAACAAGAATAAAGTTAGGATTAAATGATTTTTTGAGGGGGGAAATTGAAAGCATTAATATATGTGAAGCAGAGTTGCTGTAGTATTTAAAGAAATTATGACATGCTTTTCTTACTAAAATTACATTGAAAGTTCATTTAACTGTCTTTTGCTATACTGAATTCTGAAAGGCTGAATATAAACATAGGGTTTAAATATCTCTCAAGAGAAGTGTTTCTACCACATTCAATTTTTTCTAATGATTTTTTTCTAGTGTAACTGTAATATACCACCAGTCATTACTGTGCAATAGGAAATGGGGATGGGGAGTGTAAAGAATGCACTCGTTATATTCAACTCGTATGTGAATAATGCCTCTCTTTTGGTGTGGTACTCATATTCAAACAATACAAATCTTAAATTAATAGAACATCTCTTCTTTGGAAAACCAGCATGGAGCTCCATTCTAAGGTAGCCTGGGGCTGGTGCTTCACTCTTCTGTCCCTCCTCCACTGCTGTTGGAGAGGAAACATGATGCGGAGCAGAGGAGAAGGAGTAGGGCAGCAAAGAAGATGACAAGGGATAAAAACAGGGTGATGTTGAAAATGGAAAAACACAGAAGAAAAAGAAAACAGAAGCAAGGGGGAATGCCAGGAGAAATGAGGAAAAGGTTAGAAATCTGAAAGATGGAGATGGGAGTAAAGAAGGGAAGAAATATAAACAAGAAAAGAAACAAAGACTCCCCACTATCTTAAGGTAGTGATTTTTGTTCATTTCTTATTCTACATTTCAGGATATTTCTCTGGGAAACATCCACTGGCAGGCATTAAACTCTCACCCACCTAGTACCCTCACCATGAGTAATGTACTGAACTGAGTTAACATATTTGTACTATTCATATTAGGTTTCTGGTAGATCGGTAAATGTACAGTTTTTTGAAAAGTAAAGTGCTATATCATTATCTTAAGTATTATTAGTACTATGTGCTATTGAAATGTTTGACTGAATACCACAAAGTGATATTCTATATGGTACAAACTTAGTTTCAGATCAGAGTAATAATTCCCCTCACAACAATTTCATTTTCATTGGAAACCTGATTAGTAGTTAGCTCTCTAGTACAATGGACCAATCTCCTCCCCATTTCAAGACAATGTAAACCAATGCAATTATGCTAGGAATAAGTTTGCCCCAATGTGTGCAATTAGAGTGAGATGATAGGAAGTTTTATCATGTGGGGGAGGTTTATTCTCACAACACCAGTTTTAACTCTGCTGTAAATGGACACAACTCCAGGAAAGTCAGTACTCATGCATTCCTAATGGAGCCAATAGATTTAGACACTTTTAAATTAAACTAAAATTTGGCCCAGTTTATGTGGCTTACCACAATGCCAAAATGTTGTTTGAACATATTCAGTCATTTGAAGTAATATTAGGTTGATTACATTTTTTTTTTAAATGAAAAGAGCCAAAAGTGGGCCAGTGCAAACCACAGCAATTCCATTGACTTAATAATTCTAAAATGGCAAGGGTCATACCTGACATTATTTTCCTTGACTAAAATCTATGTGCACATGAGTTTAAGATTGTAAATCAAGAGCAGATACAGCCTCACAAGTCAATGGGTGCACTACACTAAAACGTTGAGGGGGCACAGCACCTCAGGCCCAGCACCTCAACCCTAATCCCGGGGAACCTGTGTGTGTGTGCAGGAAGGGTTGTGAAGTACCACTCAGGATTGGCCTGGCTGCCAGTTTGTAATACCACTCACTCAAATTTGCCCTGGCCACCCCTCCATAAGAAGGGGTGGCCAGGCCAAACCTGAGTGGTGCTGCAACCCTGTGAACTGGGTCACAATGCTCAGAGTAGGAAGCTGGGCCCTGCCCCGCAGGACAGGAGCTGCTGCTGCTGCAGAGTAAGTATGCAGTAGGCTCACTCTCCAACCCCTGCCACTAAGGCGTCCCCTTCACACCAGGTCGAGAGAAGTGTATGTTTGCCTAGTTCTCCACCCTTGGAGTCATGATTTCTGGGGTGCAAATAAATCCATGAACCCACACTAAAGACACCACTATTGTAAATCCTCATCAAAAACTGTGTGGGTGAATCAAATAGAGGTTTAAAATGAGCTATCTGGGAGAAACTTTGATGGGGTAAGGAGTCGGTTAAAAATGTTTAGACTAACTTTTTTGGGCATTTCCTTATTTTCAACATTTGATGGTATTTGTTTTAAATTCAAGTATAACTTTCAAATGTTGTTGCTGTAGTTTTAATGCAATCTTTTTTGAAAGCTGTTTTTCCTGAAATCACTGACATTTGCTTCTTTAACACTATATGAATTTTGCATATTAAAAAGATCAATGCTTATAACAGAAATAATTATAGTAGATTCAGTGTCATTTGGAAATAAGGCTAAGTATCCTTACAAAAAAGTTGCAACAGAGAGTAATGAAATGGTTCAAATATACAAAACCACTTGAACATGACATGTCACAGATTCACTCTGAGATTCTAGCATCTGCATACCTAAAAAGTGCCTAAGAGAAGGTTAATTACCCTATGCAGTAACTGAGGTTCTTCCAGGAGTGTCCCTATGGGTGCTCAACTTTAGGTGATTGTAGAGTGGTGCCACTTGGTGGAATGGAGGACCATCGGAGAGCAGTCGTGGTAGTTGAGAAAACCATAAACCCAAATAGATCATCTGATGTCGAGTGCTGCTCTGTGGCATAATGCTGTGTGAATGTATGAGCTAAAGCCCAGGTTGCGGCTTTGCAGTTGTCCACAATGGGCACATTGTTGAGGAAGGCTATCAAGGCAGAGAGTGCACGTGTGTGCAGTCCCTAATGGGGGTTGTAACTGTTGATGGTGATAACATAGGTCAGTGCAGTTGGATATCCATTTACACAACTTTTGTTTGGATAAGATGTTAGATAGTTAGTTAGATAGTTCCGTGATGGAAAGAAATAACTTTGGTGACTTTCTGAAAGACTTTGTCCTCTCAATGTAAAATGCTAGAGCACTGTGAACATCCAAGGTATGAAGCATTGCTTCTTATTTATTCCCAAAGGGCTTGGGGTAGAACGATGGGAGATAGGTGGGTTGATTCAAATGGAATGAGGAAATTACTTTAGATAAGAATTTGGGATGTAGTCTTAGGGTCACTTTGTTTTTGAAAAATATTGTGTACGGAGGGTGTGCCATGAAGCCCTCCAGTTCTTCTACTCGTTGGGTGGATGTGATAGTGATGAGCAAGGCTACCTTCATCAAGAGGTGGAGAAGTGAACATGATGCTAATGGCTCAAAAGGACACTGAGTAAGGCATCACAGCACCAGATTGAGTTCCCATAATGGAGTAGGGGCTTGTATTTTGGGGTAAAGGTTGTGAAGACCCTTGAGAAAGCGTTTAGTGGTTGGGTGGGCAAAGATCGAGAACTTGATCACTTTGTGGTGGAATGCTGTGATTGCTACGAGGTGTACTCTGATCAAGCTCACTGAGAGAGACTCAATTTCTTAAGTTCAAATGTCGTTGCTGACATATGGCCTAACAGTTGGAGGCAGGTCCTGGCCGATGTCTGTGGGCTGGCTTGCATTATAGTGATTAGGTTGACTAGAGAGGTAAATCTGTGACTGGGCCGAGAGGCTGTAGCCAGAGAGTTGAGGTAGGCCCCGATGAACTCCAGTATTGGCACAGGTAAGAAAGAGGTAGGGTAGTTAACTATTTAACTAACTAACTAAGTTCTAAAAACTAATACTCAAAAGATAAAAGTTAAGCTAAAGATAATACTGAGAGGTGCTGCCCATTGCTCTATTTCAAGCCAATGGCAGTAGAGAAGGAACTGAAGGGAGGCTGGTCGCACAGCACCATGTAACCGCCAGAAGCGGCGCCAGATGGGAACAGCACCTGTGTGACCCAACCAGGCACCGTTCCTGAAATTCTCCAATTACAAGCACAAGGGAGCAGATTCTCCTAAAGTGGAGCACCCACAGGGACATTCCTTGAAAAAGAATATATATTCCTGATCTCACATTGTAGTAGTAAACATCTTTAAATTGGTCAGTGGAATGGGGGAAAAAAAGATTAAAATGAATGCCTCAAAATGCTTTTTCCATTGTGGATGGTGCTCAGGTGGTCTCTGCGTGATTTGAAAGGTCAGACAAATGAACTGTAACTAATAGAAAAGATAGCAGAAATTTAGAAGATGACCCAGAAAAGTCGACTAAGAGATAACAGTGGGAATAATCTGGAATAAATCAAAGAGCTCATATCAAATTCTACTTTGGAATAAGCAAACAAACTCCTACTGAATTTGAAGAAAACTCAATGAGAATTATCTAATACAATGGGAGTTGCAACAAACTCTTTGATTTGAGTTCTACTGAATACATTTTAATCTTAATTAATTATTTTAGAAGAACTAAAAAATAATTATTTTGATAAGGTGTAATTTGTACTTTGGCATGCTGTTAATTGGAACTAAATTGTGACTGCACCATAACTGTAAAGGAGATGTAATGAAATGTTGAATTAGCTCAGCTACTGTCAAATTAGATGGTTTAGAATAGGCCATTTACAAAATATCTGAATTGGATATTAATGAAATTATCTCGGGTGATTGATAATGTGATACACAGGCTTTCATTTCTAGCTCATTGGTTCAAAAACGGTCCATGGCATGAATGTGAGAAAAAGGTGAACGACTGCAAGAATTTCTTAATGGTGAAATCTGATGAACTGTGAAACAGTCACCCAAAAGAATTGGTGAAGCACTATAGTTTGAGATATTTAAAATCAGAGTTGACAAAAATATTAGAAAAATAACTGCAAGGAACAATCCTCTAATGGCAGGTGGAAGCTCTAGGTCAGTGGTTCTTAACAAGGGGTATGCGTATCCTTGAGGGTATGCAGAGGTCTTCCGGGGGTACATCAACCCATCTAAATATCTGCCTACTTTTACAACAGGCTACATAAAAAACACTAGCAAAGTCAGTGCAAACTAAAATGTTACACAAAGACTTGTTTATATTGCTCTATATACTATACAATGAAAGGTAACTATACAATTTATATTCCAATCAGTTTATTTTATAATTACACTGTAAAAATGAGAAAGTAAGCTGTGACACTTCTGTAGTTTTATGTCTGATTTTGTAAGCAAGTAGGTTTTAAGTGAGGTGAAAGTTGGGGTATACAAGATAAATCAGATTTTGGAAAGGGGTACATTAGTCTGGAGAGGCTGAGACTGCTGTAGGTAACCCAGTAGCTTTCATTTATATCCAAGCTCCCCTAGGCAGGGGCAGGGGCTGTCTTTCTATATTTATATTGCACCTAGGACACTGGGGCCCTTATTCTCCTGATTTGGGCCTCTGGGCACTACTTCAGTGCACATAATAAATAACACAATTATTATGATGATTCTATTCCCATGAAAGTGATGACACCATCCATTAAAAGTTATGGTCCTGACTCTCTCCTCTACCGAGGTTCAAAGTGGAAGGACAGTGGATCTCAGATCCCAGGAGCTGACATTCAATCATTTAATCTTATTTTACTTGGTTTTACACTTCCTATTAGAAGGAATAAGGAACCCTACAATAGTGAAGAAGCTCTAAATCTCAGCTTACCAATACTAGTGCAACTTTCACCATCATTATTGATCTTCCAGCCTTCATAACAGGAGCACTTGACACTATGTTTGTGCTGTTCACACACTTGACTACACTTAAAATGTTTGGTACAGTAATCCACAATTTCACAGGTTTTGTTGTCTGGATTTAGATAAAGTCCGGGAGGGCAGGAACACACAATTCTTCTTCCAGGAACTACAGAACACTGGTGGCTACATCCACCATTGTTAAGCGAACATTCATCTGAAATAACAGGAAAATAACATTAAGAATTGCAAACGATATCAGCTGTATTATATTACACTTCTTAAGAGCTTCTTGGTAATAAAAGAAATTAAAAACCTCTAGTAATCACAAAATGAATTTAAATCTGGCTGAACAACTATTTGTTTGGAATACTTATACAGAAAAGTAGTGCATTCAATTTGCACACATCTGAGGTTGCATTACTGTTACAGGATAGCAAGTTTTTAGCATTGTAGAACTACAATATATATTATAAATTTTGACAGATTATCAAAGGTATTTTACCATTCATGTATTCAGTACACTTTGTATTTACTGGATGGTACACTTCTTTTCTCGTTTACTTAATGCTACCATTCTTTGGGCTTCTTGTTTACTATTCACGTATTGTTTTTTTAAAACAATTGGTAAAAAGAACAATGGAATTTTCAGACAAAAGCTACATGAAGATAGGACAGTATATTTAAGGTTGATAGTATATTTCAGAGTAAAATACATTTACAGGGATGTTGTAATTCTCTCCAAAATAAGCATTCAGTGTCCAAATTCTGCCCTGCAGTGGAAAGGGGGGGGGGGGGAGAACACTATGTGTCTAACCTAAACTGGAACTACAAACACTAAAATGTGTTCATTGTAATTGCATAGCTATTGTATGGTGTTATTACAGGAGAGAGGTAAAGTTTGTTTGGTTGCCCTAACTGTACATTTCATATCTTCACGTTTGGATTTTGTTTAAATTGGCTAAAGGCTATTTAGCTCAGTGATATTCTTTTCTGTTCCTAACCAGTGCACAGTAACCCCAAATATGTCTTGGAATGCATTCAGTGTCTCAGCACACTTGGCTCTGTGTCAAAGTGCCTTATTCCTTCAGCAATCTGAGGCTTCAATTCCTTTTTCTTTCTGTTCCCTGAGTCTTCTGTGTCTTGAGGTTTCTTGTATTTCCTAAACCTATGCATGGAGGGTCTCTGGGATGAGGAGGCAAAGGCTATGCTTTTCCCCAACAGATTCTGAGTCTGCTCTCAGTTACATTTGTGCGTCCCTGTGGTGTCAAAGAAGCTGGTGTGAAAGGAAATTCAGGACCTAGTTCTCCATTTTATTTTATTTTTTTAAAGCATGCTGTGAAAACAAACACTAAAGAACATTAAGGAGCTAGTCCTGCATTTCCTATAAGTACTAATGTCAATGTGAATTTTGGGAGTACAGGGCAGGTGCACTAATGCATTTATTTACTGGAAGTTAGATTTTCTTCTGAATCTTCTAATTTATTCATGCCTCTTAGCTATTCTGATTCACATATATCTCTAAAACTGAATTTTACGTCTGCACAAAAAAGTGTATACAATCCAGCAGTCCTTCTATAGAACAGTTTCCCTCGTGATTTTTTTAAAGCAGTTCCCTTTCTTCTTAGGGTCCTTTTATTTTTCCAGACTTCAAGGTTCTCAATGATGGGGAAAAAAGGGCAAAAATTAATTAAAATAATACTGATAGGCAAGGGTGCTGCCAATATCCTGCAATGCATATTAACACTTTAAGGCAACAGTCATAATTACCCTAATGCTAATTAGTAAATGAATAGTAAACCACTGTTGTCAAATAAGTTCTTATCATTATCTTCATCACAGAAAATTCCAAAGAGACAAGACCTCTTTGCAGTCCAAATGCCACGTGGATCAATCTCTGCCTTGGTGCCTAAGGTGGTCTGGCTATGTTTATGTCAGTTATCTCTATCACTGGCAATCTTATCGCACCACCAAAGCTTGATCTCTGTAGCGGTATTCCTTGGTAAATGATTCAGAATTTGTTGATCATCTGTTCTAATAATATGTCCATACCCAGGAAACTGCTGAAACTAGTGCTGATAGAGGTGGTTGCTGGGTTTGGCTTCAAATATCTTCATTTCTGTTCCTGTCATGACCCTTGATCTGGAACAGCAGATGAAGATGATGAGAATCGAAAACGCAAATCCAGTGTTCTTTGGCCTTCCATGTGTTACTGCCATACAACAGAGTTGATATAATTGTGGTTCTATAGATCCGCAGCTTTTTGGCAAGTCTGATGTCATGACATCCCCATCGAGGCCACTGAAGCATGCCTGAAACCTGGCAGCAGCTGCTGCTATATGGGTGTCCACATCTTTCAAGCAACTTCTCGCATGGTCTATGATGATGCCCAAATATTTGACAATTGCCACCTGCTCAAGGTCCTGTCCAGACAAGTAAATAGTGAGTTGGCTGTAATCTAGCGCTGGAGGCTGTTCGATGGTAATAGTCAGGGACTTAGTTTTATCCAGATTCATAAGGTCCAAAGTCTGTTGCTTTTTGCCCTACTAGATCAGCCATCAGCTTCAGCAATTCACCAGACTGAGTCAACAACAAAGTGTCATCAGCATATTAGAGATCTCAAAGCAGAATGGTGTTCTGCTCAAAGCCTCCGACAGTGGCTTCCTCAAGCTTACCTATCAATTAATTAATGCCAATATTGACCAACGATGGGGCAGAGTGCTGCTTTGTCAAACTCCCGTGGAGATAGGAAACCATACCGTGAAACTGCCATTGACTCAAACACAGATTTCTATTCCATTATAGAGCTCTTCTGTCAATGACACTACCTTTCCAGATCCAACAAACTTCCTGGTTGCCTCATCAAATCCCCCAACCTTGCTCAATGCACTGAATCGAAGGCCTAACTGAAGTCTATAAAAAGTGCTATGCATGGTTTATTAAATTCAGCAATATAATAAATATATGGGGGCTGATCCTGACTCTTATGTGGTGCTCTGGAAGCGTATATGGGACCTAAATGGTTAACTACTGGCTGGGGGTTAATGAGAGCATCATGTGCTTTGTCTCTCAAGCCAAAGAAACTTTACTAGAGCACATTTCCCATTAACAAGGAATTGTACACCTGAGGATATAAAAACCTCTACTCTTCTAATCACCTCTCCTTTCCTACGTTTCAGCCATTTCATTATTTATTATATATATTACAGTATTGCCCAGAAGCCCCAGTCACAGAACAGGACATCATTATGCTGGGCACTGTACAAACACTGAACAAAAAGGCAGTCCCTGCCTCAAAAGTTTACACTCTAAGTAAAAAATAAGACCAAACAGATGGATACAGAAAGACTAATGGTGGAGTACAAGGAAACAATGAGATAATATTGGACAGCATGATAGAGTATGCTCTGTCAGAACAGTCCTCTTTTTGCATTTCATCTAAAGGATGAGCACAGTGCATCTTAATAACACGCTATGGCAAATCTTCAGTACTGACTCAGAAGGAAGAATGACACCTTTGGAATAATAAAAAAACCCACACATCACATTTTTTGCAGCATACTAATGTGTTTCTGAGGAGAAAAAAAAACCCTCTCATCTAAGTAATGACCTAATTCAACAGTGGGTAAGTTTGTGTAGTCTGACAGTATTATAGGCACATGTAAATACAGGGGTTCTTATATGTGTAAGAGATCTTTTCAACTGCTTATGGCTACAACCATGTACCTTGTAAGGGATGTTTTAAGAGGTTAAAAGATAGGTTCTTAGATTAGAGAACCTATGTTGTTCACCATGCTTCATTTTGGAGAGGTTTGATACAATTTCAAGCACAACATGGACATTGTAATAAAATGCACACATTACTTGTGAGAACATTTCAATACCCTGCTAACATAAGATTCTTTAGAAAGGGAAGATGGGAACAGAAAATATCAAGTGGTATTAGAAAAACAAAATAATTTTGAATTCTTTATAGATGTGAGTGTGCCTAAAAATAAAATACCACAAAGGTCGCCTTCATCAGATCCATCAGGACAATCTCTTCTCCCATTACAGAGCTTCTCAGGCTGTAGGCAGATGGAGGTATCATTAGCACAAGGATATTTTGGTGGTCCACACATATAGCTCTCGCAATTATCCTCATCAGACTGATCGTCACAATCAATATCTCCATCACATAGCCACGCTTTGCTAATGCATCTCCCTTGGAGAAAAGAGACAAACACAAGAAATCAGATTGAAAATAAACATAGGAAAACCTCTGGTAACATTACAGAGAAATCTATTGTTGTGTTATATTTTAGCATTAATGGTCTCTCTTTCTAAATTAACAGAAATGATGTAAACAAGCTCAGCTTTGTATTTTAAGTTATCTGCATCTAAATAGGCAGCCTTAATTTCTTGACCAATGTCAAACCTAATAGGTTCTATGTTCAATAAAACTGCATGCAGGCAACTATGCAACCTAAGTAAAATATACTGATTTACAGTTTTATAGGTTGCCCAAAATTGTTGCAATGTTTCTTCTGCTTTCCTCCCCATTTTCTTTCCTCTCCATCCCTACCCACTCTTAGTAAAAGCAAGGTCCCAATCTGACACTGACTTAAACCAGTAGCTACCATGAACAAAAGTACTCTATTAATTATATACAATATGTTTCCATGTAATGCCAAAGCATAATCATACTTTACATTTCAGCCAAAGATTTTAGTTTATTATCCATGTATTGTGTGATGTTATGATTAATTAACATGTCATGATAGATATATAATCATTGTATGTTAAATAGAGTTAAATTGTAGGATTATAAAAGTATAAAATAGATCAGCATTTGGATTGATAATTTATTAGATGTCTAAGTCAGAAAGGCTGAAACACAAGACCTGTAGGTTGAAGCCTTCCAGATTCTAGCTTACCTAGTTTAGGCTTTGGAGATAAGAAATGCTGACATAAGTTAGTGACCAAATAATAACCCGATGCCCTAAGATTATGAGAAAAGCGGTACCAAATGGTAATATTGTGAAAAAATAGCTGGAAGATTAATTTTAAATAATAAAAATGCTATAGAGGTACATCTGTTTCCAACATGTGCCTTAACACAGGATACAAGTTGTGCGTCAATGCTAATGAGAATAAAGAGAACCTATACAACCCTCTAGCATTTGGGATCCCTTACATTTCTAGGGGACACAGACCAATAAGAGAAAAAAGAGGGTTGACACTTCCATGTGCAGAACATAGGTATAGCCAGAATCACATTATAAAAAAGGGTGTGACCAAAGCTGGAAAACTGAGCTTCCTATGGAAGAACTCCAGCAGGAACCATCCCTGTACTGATGGTCAAACCACGAGAGAGCCATCAGACTCTAACACTATCTAGGACGATGAGAATATGTCTGTAGCTGTAACTGGATAGATATATCAAGGAGTTGTATATGCTGTGACATTCATAACTTTGTTGGTAACTGTAATAAAAATGATAAAAGATAGTAAACCTTGTTCTCATGATTGTATGTGTTACTGGCCTATGGTTTCATGTGTTCCTATGAGCTCTAGATCTAAGGCAAGCAGAGATAACTGCTGAACTTGAGACTGTAGCTGCCAGAGCCAAACCCTCAATGGGGTGACATCACTGAAATTAACTTTAAATAAAAATAAAAGCTACAAAATGAAACATTTCTAGCAGATGAAACACTTTCACAATGTTTTAAATAGGCAATGTCCAACTCATTTCCTGCACTGGAAATAACTACACAAAGAAAAACATTACTCCAGTTTATGCTACACCTCTATGTTAGAAATGTTACAGTTGCAGCATTGCCTACTGATAGAGACAGGGTTTGTAACCTCTCAAAGGTATATGGGTGTGGAAGTGGAGTCACTTGGGTAAAAACCCACATCTATACAAATCCATCCCAAAACAGATTCCCCACAATTGCTCACACACAGTGACAATTGCCATCAAGCTTTGATGCCACTGTCTCCAACTATTCAGCAGCACATTTCAATCTCCTTTTAATGGTGCCTATGCTAGTTAGACAAGCATTACAGCTGGTAACGTGCTTTAGAATTTTAGTTCTTTATTGAGACAATGCCACCATCCCAAGTTCCTCCTTCCCAGGAAACTCCTCTCCCTCTATCCCCACCACAGGACATAGATTAGTCATGCAGAGGTGATGGGAGAGGGGAGCAGGCGTCTCCCATCTCTGGCCCCAAATATTTTAAATATGTCTCATTATCAGTTTGTATTTTCAGATAAAATATTTTTTAACAGTCAAAAAGTTTTAACAATGTAAGTGTAACAGAGCACTGGTCTGCAAGAGCAGGCAGCACATCCGTTACAGGGACATAGCTCCTTTAAAGCTGCTCATTGTTGGGAATTGTAGTCTTCAGAAAGGGCACATGATGGAAATGGGTCAGCTGACTAAATATCATGGGACTACCTGTTGGAAGCTATATAAAGAAATACTCCTGGCTCAATCTCAAGAAGATAAGGCCTGAGACAATGTCCCTGGGGATGTAGCAAGAGGCCCATACAATAATCAGGAAAGGTTACCCAGACAGAAGGTTATGTCCTCTCCTCCCAGTTTGCTGAAAACTAGAATGGCCTTTGATGGCTGAGATCAAGTGTTTTGCTCATTTAAAATCCTTTCGTGATAATAAAGCTGGCCTTGGGGAAAGGACTTTGGATTGAACTGTAGTTTGGCCATTATTTTACTTCCTTAGCTGGTGTTTTCTGCTCATCAACTTACAGCACAGTACTGTATGAATGTATACCACACTGTATATTAGGCAGAGGCAAACTAATTCAGATAATATAAGAACAAGTTCATACTTTCATTTAAAATTGGATTATACTAAATCTGATCTTTCTTGAGGTTTGAAAAAAATTGATTGAGCTCATGTTTTTTTCTGATCTTCCGTGTTTTTGCCAAGACCACAACCATAAATAGTGAAATACAATGAGAGTTAGTTTTATGATTAAGGCACCAGACTGGGATTCAGGATTTCTGGCTTCAATTTCCAGCTCTGCTACAGACTTCCTGGGTGACCCTGTGCAAATGGTAGAAGACCCACCATTTAAATGTTATGAAACTACACATAAAGCACACAGGAACATCCTATACTAAATAGGAATAAGCCCAAAATATTAAAATACAGATACAGTTAAGCAATTTAACATTTACGCTTACCAATCCTGAATTACACCTAAAAGAGCATGGCAAAAGGTACATTATCAAGGCGATATTTCACTGTGGGGTAACAGTATAGAGTGCAAAGAATTAGAAGCTGGATCTTGAAGATGCTGAACACTTTTTGAAAGGTGCTGAGCACCTTCAATTCCTGTTGATTTTAATGGAAGTTCAGGGTGCTGAGCACCTCATAGAAATGCTCAGCATCTTCTAAGATGGAGGCCAAAGGACAGCCATCATTCCACTGACAATAAAGGGAGCTGTAATCCTTATTCCTTCCAAACAAAAAAAATGAACAACTTTGTTTCTACCTACTCAATTACAGTTACACAAGTAAATAATAAATAAGATAGAGCAACCAGGAAACAAAGTTGTATGCATAAACTTAAATACGTACATTCAATCAAAAGTGCTTCTAGAGAACTTCCATCTTCATCTTTACCTTGAAAAGAACACTGGAATTTAAATACCATCACAAAGACAGCAGCAGCAAAGAAAATAATGGAAAATGTTTGTGCCATGCAAATTGGCCATATCCCAAAGTAAATTGATGTTGATTCCAGTACAGCCTCTAACCTCTACTTCAATTTGTTTTATAGATACAACCGCTTACAGAACAAATCTGTTTACTTGACTTCATGTTAATGAAAAGAAGATATATTCTATAACACAGGATTCCTCTTCAACTGTGATAGGTTTGACATATCTTCTTAAATAAAAGAATATACTTATGTGAACAAATTAATTCTGTCCAGATTTAAATGAGGCACATAATGAAGTATTTATGCCTATATTGATGTCATTATTTCAAATGATTGCCCTTGCATGAGACATTTTTTTTTATTTTCCAGACACCTTTTCTAGTATAAGAGCTGCATCAATTTATATACCGGTACATATATCTACTGTTTTCCATATCTCTTATACACATGAAGATAGATGTATTGTCTGTAATGTACTCAGTAAAAAGCTCTCAAATAATAGGCATAGGTATGTGGGAAAACTTGATCCAAACGCATTCTCTAGTGGTTTTGATTATCTATGATTAGCAATCCTAAACAGAAACTTAACATTTACATACTGCTCAGTCTATCAGTATGCGGCGCATAGGAAGCCTTTGGTTGTATTTTCTACTGAATTGCAAGATGAGAGTTTTCTTCTAGTATCTAAAACACTGGTGTCCTCCCATTCTGCACTAGAGGTTCCCATTGAAATTAGGGAGTGTGTTCTCCCCTGACTTCTTCAGGAGCAGGCTTTAATCAATGACTGCACTGGGTCATCTTCTTTGTTTGTTTCAATACAGTCATTTTAAGCTACTTCATTTCAAGGAGGGTGGGAGGAGAGAGCAATATTGTTATTTAAAGGTTTTCCCAAAAGTAATCATTTGTTCACGCACATCAAGTGCGCCTCTTGGCTATTACGGCAGGAAAGGCTATTTCAATTCCCAAATGGGATAACTATTATTGCAGATCGCAGAAAGAACAATGTGTTCTATATCACCATCTAAAAGATTGTTCCGCAGTCTGACTGGGGTGTTTGGATGCTTGTACTACTGTAGTATAAATAATAATTATACACAAAAATATATATTAAAAATGTTATGGTTGAGAAGTTAGGAAATGCCAGAATTAATGTTGCTTGTTCAACTTTACTTCAGCCTCATTTAATCACATCATCACATACTATTTCCGTCCTCCCCGCCCCCATGTTTCAGGTTGGGCACTCAAAGGAAATCACCATTAAGAGCCAGCAGCACTTGACTTTGTAATATTGACATTTTTTTAACTTAAAAAAAAAAAAGCCAACTGAAAAAAAAGTGTGAAACCATATTGAGACTCACATTAGCAGGGAGGGTATCTTTAGGCCATCTACACAGACCTCTGCCACTTAAGCAAAAAGAGTAACTGGTAGCAGTAGTAGGCTGTTATTCTCTATGTGGATCAGCCACTAGAAATGGATGTGACACACTCTTTGGAAGTAAATTTCCTAGATATTTACTAACTCTCAAAGGAACATTGAAATTTAGCAACTTAGGGCTCAATTCCCAGTTCTGGAAAGGATTGCTCTAGCGGTCACAGACCTCTGCCCCCATCCCCTCCAACCTGTCCTTGTCCCTATAGTAGCCTTTTCCCAACTCTCATCCCTGATTCCTCACCCCTGTATTCTCCCCACCCCATCCTAGCACTGTCCTAGGCCCAGTCTCCTTGGCAGTGTCTTCCTTCAGGCTCCATCCTCAGTTCCCACATTACCAGTCTCCTCTCTGCCTCTGAAGCTCCTTACCAGCCAGTCCAGTCTCCCAGCTGTCCCCATTTCTACCTCCCAGTGCCAGTATCTTTGCCCAGGCAGTTCCTGTCTCACCCACTGAAGTACCTGTCCCAACCGATTCTCTCTGCTGCCCCTTCCTCCCCACATCCAGCTCTTGTCTCCTCTGCATTCTGATCAGGATGTTTTTGCTCTCGCTCGCTCTCCTCATATTAATATAATGGCATCAAGAGCGACAGTGTCCCTGCTGTCAGTTCATGTGCCAGACACAACAGCATTTGGGAGAAGCTATTGAAGGAAAAGTCCTGCTCAACCCCTGAGGTACAACATGCCTTGTACAAACAATAGATAGTTTAGATGAATTTCCACAATGAAAGCAAAAGGCATGATGATAAATGAAAGACTAGTAAAGCTTACACTTGAAATAAATGTGAACGTTTGGGAAATATATGCCCCCAAGGTGATTTTATTTTTAAGTTTAGAGGTCTGCAAGGTGATTAACTAAGGAAAAAATTGAAGGGGAACAACCCAGAGAAAACAATAGCACTTCTAAATGGGATATTTGTGTTTTAAGACAAAAGTTCTACTGGAGGTTTTTTTTTTAAAAAGGGTATATAAATGCATGACCAGTAACAACAGGCCTGATCCTGTTCCCAAAGTCAATGCCAAAAATCGATCATTGGCAGTGGGATTAAAACCAACACTCTGAAACAGTTACATATGTTAAGTGAGAGTATTCAAATGTCATGATTCATAATTTAAACTGCTCATATCCCACCCTGGGTACAGCACTGTACAAATGGCTAAATGCATAAGGTGGGATGACAGACGTTGCACAGAGGAAATTACACACTACTAGAGACAGGAACTGGATTTGATGGACCAATGACTGGATCTGGCATGGCATGTCTTATGCTTCCTCTATTTGTAGAGTAACTCCTCGCTTAACGTTGTAGTTATGTTCCTGAAAAATGTGACTTTAAGCAAAATAATGTTAAGCAAATCCAATTTCCCCATAAGAATTAATGTAAATATGGGGGGTTAAGTTCCAGGGAATTTTTTTTCACCAGACAAAAGACTATATTATAAATATGTATACACAGTATAAGTTTTAAACAAACAATTTAATACTGTACACAGCAATTATGATTGTGAAGCTTGGTTGAGTCAGCAGGTGGGATATTTCCCAGGGAATGCCTTACTGCTAAATGATGAACTAGAACTCGACTGAGCCCTCAAGGGTTAACACATTGTTGTTAATGTAGCCTCATACTCTACAAGGCAGCACGAATGGAGGGAGGGGAGACAGTATGGCAGACAGAAACAGACACACACATCCTGTGTGTGTGGGAGAGAGACACGCGCATTGCCCCTTTAAGTACGCTGAACCACTCTAAGTAGATTGACTTTTTAAATAAGCCAAGAAGTTGAGACAGCGGCTGCTGTCAGCACGCTACCTCCGTCCTGAGCCCTGTCGTGTCTCCTTTCCCCCTCCCCCACACTTTATGGAAATGGGGTAAGCAGGGGGGAGGGGGACACCTTGATATTAGCCCCCAGCGTCTTTCCTCCCCCCACACAGCAAGCAGGAGACTCCCAGGAGCAGCTCCAAGGCAGAGGGTAGGTGCAGCACATGGCAGTGAGGGGAGGGACAACTGAACTGCTGGCAACTGATAGCCTGCTGCGCGGCTGCCGCACAGGGAACTTAGGGGAGCAGGGACCTGATGGGGGCTGCCGATCCACCCTGGTTCCAAGCCCCCACCAGCTAGCTCCCACAGGCTGCTCTTTCTGCAAGCAGTGGACAAAGCAGGCAGCTGCCAAACAATGTTATAAGAGATCACTGTGCAACTTTAAATGAGCATATTCTCTAATTGATCAGCAATGTAACAATGAAACAACGTTAACCGGGACGACTTTAAGTGAGGAGATACTGTATCTCCCTTTTTAATCTCATTTTGAGATGTGACAACTAAAGTTTCCAATAACAAATACCAGTTTTTATTTATTTCACATAGTTGTATTCCTTATTAAAGTATAGTCACTAAGAGCAATGTTTTAATTATTTTGTTGAGATGACATACTGGTAATTAACTTTTTGAAAATACATTTAAGATCTGATTTCTGTACATAGTTCAAAAAGCCAAATGGTGGTACATTTGAACACATTTCAAAGAAAACCTAAGAGAGATTACGTATCAGTCTGAATCCCTGCCCGACATTATGCTGTAGCTCCAGATTAAATATAATCCAATAACTATACAACATTAAAAATGCTTTTGAATGGGGTTGGATGTGAACAGACTACCCATATTCAGATGTTACAAATATCATAAAGACTGGATATTAAAATGCTAATTTAAATATCTATTTGTTAACTATCTCTGGGTTTATCATTTGCTTTAAAGATATAGTGCATTCCCAAATTAAGAAAACTTGCAATAGCAGCTTTGAAATGGATTCCATAAAGATATATACAATGATGATTTACTTCTTTAATGGGACTATTCCTGAGAAAAATGCTCTATGTCAGGTTTGGTTTTGTTTCAAAGTATCTTTAAACATTAGATAAATGACAAACATGCTTTAACAATTCAGCTATATTATTGCTTAAATAAATTTATATAATCATAAAGTACCCTCTTAGGTAGCAAAAAAAATGTGCAACATTTATTGTAAGCGCTCTATTAGTTGTAAATCAACATGTTTTAATAACATGTTTTAATGGTTATATTAACCAATGAGGCTGCATCTTTCTTTAGAAAATAGCTGAAGTTCAGATAGAAAAGTTTATTTAAAATCACAATTTAAAATTGTCTTGATTTAAATCAATCCATCCTGATTTTAATATCTTTTCCTTACATGCTATAGTTTCAATTCTGTGTCATTGTTAATCTATTTTCCTTATTCTATTTTACAAAATTTGCATGTAGTTACTCAGATGGGAAATGCAAGCAAAAGCATGGACTGTGAACTAGAATTACATTTAACTTTTTACTCTGATGCACGCACACACAACACATTCATCTGCTTAATACACTTGCTGCTTATGTAATCTTGAAAGCCATTAATTTTATATCATGACTAAAAATAAGCCAAAGAAAGCGTATCAGTGCTTTCTCCTGGCAAGCATCAGCTCTGCACTACCAGACAAAAAGTATGTATTATTATTTGTAGTATTTTAGAGCTAATGGAAGAGTCATACCTCAAACACCCAGTGGATATCCATGTATTGGTATCAAGCTACTTAGGAAGCTCTTACTTCCCTGAGGCAAATCTTTGGAGGTTCCCCTAGCACTGTGAATAATCCACTTAAATTGGCTGAACTGCCTCTTTATTGTTGCTTGTTTGAAGACTTTACAGCCACATTAGTATGATTAAGCTTTAGTCAGGAATTTCACAGTAAAACACTATTTATGGAGTTTATAATTTGGTCAGAAGTAGTAGTTCCAGGATAAAATATGACAGAAAAGGTGCTACTTTTCTTCACATTTTTTCTATGTGACATAATACCACATACAGTAATTTAAATTTCTCATGTGTTTATAGTTTTATATATACAAAAAATGAGGAAATTAACAGTCCAGACTCATGAAACTAATACAACATGAGTTCTATAAAACACTGAAAGTACATATTGCATGGAATCAATCCTTAGAAATAGAGAACAGTACCAAGCTAAAATTGAATCCTTTAAAATCCTAAAATAGAAGATAGAAAAGTCATATTAAAAGGCTCCCTTCATTCCTCAAAAATAGTAGTCAAGATTTAAAAACAAAAAAACCCTCAACAATTAAATTTAGTTCTAGTCTTTTGGGATTTTTTTTTTTAATACCAGAGTTGAGGGAACTACAAAGTTGTATAACATTTTGTCTATACTGGAGATCTAAGCCATTTGTAACTGAATTGGTTGTACTGAACAGGTCTAGGCACACTGTTTAGTGCTGTCACATCAGGGGTGGCTCTATGTATTTTGCCGCTTCAAGCACGGCAAGCAAGTGGCTTTCAGCGGCGCACCTGTGGGAGGGCTGCCGGTAATGCGGATTCGGTGTACTTGCTGCCAAAGCCGCGGGACCAGCGGACCTCCGGCAAAAATGCTGCCGAAGGCAGCCTGACTGCCACCCTCACAGCAACCGGCCGGCTGCCCCCCGCAGTTTGCTGCCCCAGGCACGCACTTGCTGTGCCGGTGCCTGGAGCTGCCCCTATGACACATTAGCCAGACTAAATCAGTTTAAATTTTACCTCTGTGCACACCAGAGCTATCCTAAACAATTTAGCCACAATACTCTCTGTACCAAAATACCCACTTCATCTCTCAGAAGCAGTTCATCCTAAGAGATTCAGCAAAGCCATCAGTGCATTGTAGGACAGTAGTGAGAAGACTATTTGAACTATTTCACCTTTTCTACATCCACAATGGCATTACATTAGGTAAGCTTTAACTGGTAAGCCTGCTGAAAAATAGTCTATTGTAACTGGTTATTAGAACACTTGTGAACTGTTTTGCAGACTGTATGGGATGTTTCTGTGTATAGATGCAAAGTCTTCTACAAATATCCTAGGGAATTTAATCAGTTTAATTTCTCTTCTATAGACCAGGCCTACAAGATTAAATAGCATAAATATAAAAGTGGTGGTATTTTCATTTGCACATACAATATGAATCAAATTTTTATAAAAATATAAAAAATGACCTCAGATCAGCCATAGGTAATATTGGACTTCACAAAAGAATAACAAAACTACTTATTTATTGGCATCCTGTATTCATGATGGCTTAAGAGCTGCTATTATTTCATGTACACTGAGCTCCTGATATAGGAGAAGAAACTTTGTGAATTATTCCAGACTAGTAATTTAAGATGTAGATTAAAAAAAAAACAAGTATCAAGAAACATTGAGCCATTCAAACAGAGCTCTCTGATTTAAAAAATGTTCATGCGTTTATAGCATACGAACCATGGATGCTGCTTGGAATTCAAAACAAGCAATTTAAAAATATTGGACTGTAGTTAATTATCGTAACTATCACAGCTCCTCACTCCCATACAAACCATGACTGTACTGTCCCCTCTCCTGCTTAAAGCTTCCTGCCCCCCCAAATCCTTCCCCCTATGAGATCTTTTTAAACCCCTGCTTTATCATCTCTGTCTGACTGTCCTGTTTGGGAATTTTCCACTCTCCACTTCACCAGTCCCGTGCAGGGTCACACTGGTTTTCTAACTCTGGAACCATCCTGAGCATACCTATTGTACAGTCAGAGCAGAGCTGTTAAATTTAATGACTCTTCATTGTCCCTAGGCTGATGGTTACTGTGCTAAAGGCAATGTTAGCAAATGGTGAATTCCAAATTCACAGAGACATTCAAAACATACAGTATTTTATAATAACTTCATACACATCATCTAGAATTCATAAATTGTGCAGACTCCCAAATCAGAGTTACATCATATCCACAAATTAAAAGATGTAACATCACCGTGAATTACTGTATAACTTTTGTTATTGTTTAAAATGCCTTCTTGTAAAACGGAAGTGCCTGCCAGGAATGGGATCAAAAACTACTTACAGCCTTGTCTGCTTTCAGCATTTTATTTAACATGCTTAATTGAGACCAGCAGGCATGTTTAAGACATGTTGTATCTCTCAACACCCCACGGCCATGTAGTTTCCACAGTGTTTTCTTGCTCACAGCATTTTTATCTTTTATTTAGAGCATTTAATTGGCAGCAACAGAAGTAATAAAATATCTCAATTAAGCTATTTCAATAGAATGTTAACATTTCAAAACAGACACAGTGCTGTGGGAAAAGATACTGAAACCTATAATCAGTTTCTTTGAGTGGAATGGCGGACTGTGTTATTCCCAGTCCTCCATTTCAAACAGAGCCAAACAGCTCTGTGCCTAATAATAAGCATATACTCCACTTAACCATAGCCTATTTGTCTCTGCCAATTCAATCAATATATCTGAGATCAGTCAACAGAAGACCATAATTAAAACAGACTAGCAGATTTAGTAACCAAAAAAAAAAATTAAAAATAATCATCCTCTGGAACAATAACACAGATAGTTCAGGATTAAGGATCTGCTCAGAAAGAATGAAAATGCTAGGCGCGGTGCTGAGTAATGCAAAGTATGCAGGCACACCACTCCCCACAGAGCACATCCTACCTCTGAGATACCCCTTAAAACACAATTCCTCTGTTGCTTCTGGTTGGGCTGAGGGCAGTAGGTTACTAAAGCCCCTAATGGGATGAAGTAATAATTCTCCCTGAGTGACCAGCCAGCAATGCTGCATGGAACCAGGAGAGTGATAGACAGGTGAGCCACTGCTTTGACTCTCTGCACCCAGTTACTTAGAAAGAACAGTATCTTAGGCACAGTCCCATCTCTCTCCACAGTGCCCAAAGCCATTATCTAGGCAGCACTAATGGAGCCATGCAGGGAAGTGTGTTGAGGCCTTTAATAGAACTACTCACATACTTAAGCACTTGAATGTCTCTGCAGGATTGATGCTTTTCTGTGTATGTTGTAGCCCTTTCACTAGCCCTTCACCATTTAGTTTTGTTTGTTGATTTTAATTTTGTTAGTTTGAACTTCTTAAATTGTAACTTCTTCAGAATAGGGACGGTGTATTCCTACTATATATGTCTGTATAGCAGGTAGCACACTGTGGACACTACTGTCATACAAATAATAAAAAAGTTTTATTTTTAAATGGCCTTGAGAAAGACAAACAGTTGAATCAGAGCAAACAATAATAATGTACCTGTATTCTTGCAGGAAAACTTGGTTCTCTCATCACACAAGCGTATAGTTCCATTACAGCCCTTTTCATCGCTGCCATCTTCACAATCCTTTTCTCCATCGCAGCGCCACAACACAGGAACACAATTCCCATCAGGGTTACACTGAAATTCTCTCTCATTGCATCCTCCAGGAGAGGGAGTTTCTTAGATAAAATAATCAAGAGACAAGATTAACTCTATTGAATAGCCTGTTCACAATGTTTGTTTTTTCTGTTACCAGGTATATATGAAGAAACTAGTTTATATAAAACACAGCAGTACAACTGTCTCATTTGCTCAGTTAAATTTGGCAATTTGTGCAGAATAACAGGAACAGCCAGTGTTGTTTTTTTACTGAAACAAATATCTCCTCTATGACACCCTATACCTAAAGAAAAAGTTACACCTATTGTCAGAGAAAGAGAAATACAGAGTGCATATATAACCAGCAATTTAATTAAAACAAATAAAGTTACTGAGTCTATGAAATATATTATGAGCATGGACCACAAGTTTGTAAAATGAGTCTGTAGGGACCATGAGCTTTAGGGCTTTGTTTGATCCTTTCATTTCTAAACTGTTTCATCGCACAGTAAATGGTAAAGAGAAATCAGCTCTACAGTAATCAGGGGAATGAAGGCCAAGATATCCAGATGCATCCAGTGATTCTGGGTGACTTAATTTTTGGACACCCAATACCAGAGGCTACTCACTTTTGAAAATTGTGGCTGAAACGTTGAAAAGAAATATGGAAATTGTTCAATTAGAGAAAGTTTACAATATGGAACCCTGAATTCAGAGCCCAAGGTACAAAAGGTGACAGTTATCTTGGCCTTTCCCCACTCAGCTATGCTGAACATGAGCTCTGTATAGTTGAGGATTCAGACCTATATGTATTGAAGCATGGTAATTATGTGATAAGACTTCATTTGGATTAGCCACATGTTTACCATTAAGCATGTGTGTGTTTCCAAGATTGGAGCCTTATTTTACATTTTTGGATTCCTCACCTGTACTCTGCTAACCTAATCGTCACCACCAAGATTATTTATAGTATTCCAAACCTCTGAAATGTATTAAGGCACATTTTAAAGTCATGTCTTGAAAAGTCCTGCATTCACGATTTACACTGAAAAGTATAATTTGAACAATTTTTACCAGTATTTGTCCACAATCATAGTCAATTTTATAAAACATTTATTTTCTTTGTTTTGGTGACAGTAAAATCCCTGGACTTCTTTTTAATATAGGAAGTTATCTTTTTGATTAATCTCTTTCTTTGCAGTGTCTCTGTCCTACATAGGGTGACCAGATAGCAAGGGTGAAAAATTGGGACAAAGGGTGGCGGGTAATTGGCACCTGCATAAAACAAAGCCTCAAATATCAGGACTGTCCCTATAAAATCGAAACATCTGGTCACCCAAGTCCTACAACTCATGAGGAAGATGCTGCAGTGAAGCAACTTGTTCATTTTGTTTAAACACTGAAGAAACTTCAGGGCTGCCTAAGGATGTTCTACCAATAAAATAAATAAATAAATAATATAAACTCTGCTGTTACAGGGTCCTGCCAGCTAAATTGCTCCCAGGTGACTTTGAAGTTTTATACTGTTATTCTGTGATGTTACTTTGAGGCAATTTCAGGCTGCCCTCACTCAAAGCAGTGGTATCATAGAGCTTCAAAGTAATGTGGGAACAATGGTTGGAGGTTCATAGCAAAGTGCCAGGAGCACAAGTCACAATCACTCTGCAACACTGCAGGGTCTTTATGCACAAACCAGCATACTGGGAGCTCCTCTTTGCAGTTCCGACACAAAAGCCATTGCCAACACATTTCAAAAAGTTATACAGGTAGTTTCCAATTACATAATATTAAGATTCTCTACAAACTAAAGGTTTAGTTTAAAAAATAATTCTCTATATTGTTGTGAGTTAAGAACAAAGCAGCCATTAAGTTAAAACTTCTGGATTTCTTTTGTTTGTGTATAAGATCACAAACCATCCTATGGAAACTCTCACATAATGGGGGGCCCTCTGCATTCAGATCTAACTTACTCTGGGTACAAGGAAGAGTTAGCTTTCTTCCCATTCCTGGGACCCCAGAAGAGCTATCCACAAGATCTGATTCACACAGGAAGAGGAGATAAATGACTGTTCACTCCAGGCCAAGAAGGTGGGTGGATCCAGAGGAGAAAACATCCTTATCTCCAGTGATAGCTATTTTATGATTTTAATCACAAGTCTTTCAATACTTATTTTTCTTTTTTAAACAGGCCACATTAATTTCTGATTTCTCCATTCAAACTCATGAAGTTTTACCTTATCCAAAATGGCAACCATCTCCCATTACTGTCAATAAGACTGAAGCCACAGGCTCTCCTCAGCAAGATGGTCACCATGTGATTTTAATCTTTGTAGATGAAAATGAGGCTGCCCGCTGCAAAGAGGTGCACCATGTCTATAATTTCCAATGGGGCTGAAAACAATCCACCCTCTGGGAACATGATGACCTCTTAGGGTCACCTACAACCTGGATCGACCTCTTACCAGCCAGTCATCCAAGTAAGGGAATACATGGACTCAAGATAGCAGTTTGCTTTGGACTTAACTACAAGTTACAAAGGGATCTCACTAAATTGGGTGACTGGGCAACAAAATGTCAGATGAAATTCAATGTTGATAAATGCAAAGTAATGCACATTGGAAGACATAATCCCCACTATAAAGACAAAATGATGGGATCTAAATTAGGGGTTACCACTCAAAATAGATCTCTGTGTTATTGTGGATAGTTCACTGAAAACATCTACTCAGTGTGAAGCAGCAGTCAAAAAAACTAACAGAATGTTAGGAACCATTAGGAAAGAGATAGATAATAAAGTAAAAAATATCATGCCACTATATAAATCCATGGTACATCCATTCCTTGAATACTGCATATAGTTCTGGTTGCCCCATCTCATAAAAGACATATTCAAATTGGAAAAAGTATAGACAAGATCAATAAAAAAATATTTAGGGTATGCAACATCTTCTGTATGAGGAGAGATTCAATAGACTAGGACTTTTCAGCTTGCAAAAGAAACAACTAAGGGAGGATAGGCTAGAGGTCTATAAAATTATGAATGGTGTGGAGAAAATGAATAAGGAAGTTTTATTTATTCTTTCACATAACACAAGAACCAGGGGTCACCCAATGAAATTAATAGGCAACTGGTTTAAAATAAACAAAATGAAGTACTTCTTCACATAACGGACAATCAACCAGTGGAACTCATTGCCAGGGGATGTTGTGAAGGCCAAAACCATAACAGGTTTCAAAAAGAAATATAAGTTCCTGGAGGAGAGATCCATCAATGGCTATTAGACAAGATGGTCAATGATACAACTCCATGATCCGGGTGTCCCTAGCCTCTCACTGCCAGAAGCTGGCAGTGAACAACAGGGGATGAATCACTCAATAATTGCCTGTTCTGTTCATTCCCTCTGAAGCACCTGGCATTGGCCACTGTCGAAAAAATGTATGCTGGCCTAGATGGACCATTGGTCTGACCACGTCTGGCCATTCTTATGTTCTTATGGACCCCTAACCTCTAGGAAAAATGCTTCTACCACTGACTTATACTTTGTAAAAACAAGTGAGGCAGCCAAGAGACCAAATTGGAGATCCATGAACTGAGAATGACGACTGCTGACAGTGAATTTCAGAAATTTTCTGGTGCTCTACTGAATCACATGAAAGAAGGTGTCCTTTAAGTTGAGAGCAACATACTTGCCCTGACTCCGAGGAAAGAATAATTAAAATTAGAGCAACCATCCAGAATTTTGATTTTGGGGGATGGGAGGGGGAAAACTAGTTTAACTGCCTTATATGGTAAATAGGCTTGAGATCCTCTTGTGCCTTCAGGATCAGGAAGTACTGGGAGTAAAACTCATTTCTGCTGAAAAAAGAATAGATCTCCCCTATAGCTCCTACAAGAAGGAACAATTGTATTTCTTGCAATAACACTGTCTTGTGAAGGAGGATGGATGGGGAGTAGAAATAAATTGGGAATGTGTATCCCACTTCCACCATGCTTGCCCAAGCCCAAGTACAATGGAAGTGGGCCAGATGATCTGCAAAAATTGGAAAAGAACAGATGGAATTGTTAGAACTGGCAGTCTCCTCTCAACCAGCCCATCAAAATGAGCTCTTGGAAGATGTCACCTGCCTTGAGAAACTGGCAGCGGCCAAAGCAGAAGGTGGTGGTAGGTGTCTCTTGTAACCTTTGGTCCTTCTCCTTAGTAGGTCCTGGGCTCAAGGTGAAAATCCCACTTCACTGCTGGGACGTAAATGTCCAGGGTTTTCACAGTTGCTCTAGAGTCTTTGAGATTATGAAGAGTCTCAATCATCTTCTGTGAAGAGTGATGGCCCTTCAAAAGCTAAGTCCTGGACTGTCTGTTGCACCTCTGGAGAGTCCGAAAAAGAGGAAGCCAACTGTACCAAGGGCTGGGGTCAAATTCCTGCTCCTATTGTGGCTCATCACGAGAGGGTTCCCAAATGTATTTGGTGCCAGGCTCAGTACAGACGCTAGGGTGCTTTCAGTCCCAATGCTCCTGATGACCAGTAGATGGAGTCAGCCGAGGTGGCTGTGGGGGAACTCTCAACCAGGCACGGGGGGAGCCTCATGGGTTCCAAAAGAGCCACTTGTATGGCCCTGCCTCCCACCTGTGCATTGCCCAAGGGTCCCTTCGATGAGCTCCTTTCCAGAACAGAGGCTGACACCAGGGAAGGCAGGGGACATTCTCCTGATGGTGGTACTGGCTAGGTAACAAGACATAGGATCCTGCTTCAGAGTCTGGTGATAAAGATGCCTCTTCTTTTGCCCATGCCAGTGATGTACCTGTTGGTATCGGTCAAGAGGGTTCAGGCTCTGAAGAAAAGGCAGCCAGGGAGATCACCTGTGGCTTTCCCGTAGACAGTACTTCTTTAATCAGTATCCCAATGGCCAAATCCAATTGAACTGCCCGGCACAGAGATGAAGGTGCTGACAGTGGTACCTTCGGTGCTGGTGCCTGTCAAGTCTCTTGAACTACCAGTGACAGTGGGACCCAGAGGTTTAACAACCCTCTCAGCAGCTGAAATGCCTCAGGAGTACATGTTACCAGGAAGACACTCTGTGGTTAGAAATCTGCACTCTGAAGTCTTAAGAAGAGCTTGATAACTTTGTGTCCTTCAACAATCCTGGAAAAGACTCAGATTTCTGCTGCCGTTTTTTTGGTACCAGTAGCACTGGAGATGCACAACTGATCATTGCCAAGGGGCTCAGTACCTGAACTGAGGTAGATGGCTCAGATGGAGGGTGTAGCACCAATTCAAGCAGCAGATATTTTAGTCTGGCTGACCTTTTTTTGGGGGGGGGGGAATGGGGCTTAAAGCCCTTACAAATCAAACGTTTCTTGCTCACTTAAGGCAGGTGGGATAAGGGTCACAATTAGGCAATGCCCTATCATGTGAGTGGCAGTGCTTGAAATCTGAAGAGCATAGCATATCTCTGGAACTGAGACCAGTAACCAGACCGGGGGCCAGAACCACAGACACACAATTTGTTTTTTTGACTAACCAACTAAATAAATACACAAAACAGGTACTATTTACAGTTTTGATACAGACTTGCAGAAGCAAGAACAGGGAGCTCCAACAACTAACATGGCAGTAGGAAGGACCTGAGCAGGCTTGAGAGGCAGCTTGGCCCTTTATGTCTGCACGTGGGCTGTGGGGCAACAGAGGGTGCTCGTGCCTTCCAAGCCAGTACCGTGAAGGGAAAAATTCTCTAACTGTGCACTACAGCACACAAACACATACAACCAAACAGATATGTGCTAGCATTCAAAAAAGAACTGCCTAAAATCATCCATATATAAGGGGTAGGAAGTGTCAGCACTTCATCTGGTGAGGAGAAGATGTTAGTCTATGATGTAGCTTCCTCATCAGCCCTTTTCTCCTGTTCTTGAAAGATTCATCCTCACATGGAGACTGACGTGGAAGTCAGGAAGAGCAAGTGATTGCTGCCCCCTGGCATACCCCATGAGTGTAGCTGAGTGCTCTGGAGAATTATTGCTGATAAGTAACCCAGAGGTCCCAATATGGCCATTCAGGAGGGGCCCATAAATAAAAACAGGAGGGCACCCAAGACTGGTCATATCGGGCAGAATGTGCAGTGACTTGAGTCTGCCTGTTCCTTGAGCTACTCTCTCAGAGAATGTGTCAGGAGAGGTAGCTCTGGCTTGGTAATCAAGCAAGCTTTGAATAGAAACATGAGAATCAGAGGAGTTATCTTCATAGTTTCGAGGGAGAGGCAGACACACCTGGTGTTGAATCAATTGTTTGTCCTTTCTAAGAGGTACCAGGGAGCTAGTTGGCACTGGTGAATGATGCGTTACCAATGACAGATGAGGCTCCATCACCAAGATTCTTTCCACATCTGTTAGCAGAGGGGATTTGGGTTCATCTGAGACAAACGAGTCTCTGGAGAATTTAAATTCCTGCGGTACCTGGCTAAGCTGTGCAGGAACAGGGCAGTGAGAGGTGGTGGTACCAAGACAGACCTTGGATTCATTGGCACCAGTCAGTTTGGGTACTACAGATAGAATGGCAGAAGCCACATATGGTACCAGCTTCTTCAATAGAGTTATTAGCATAATGTGATTGGATGATACGACAGGGTGGCTTTAGTACTGAGCAATGCTGGATACCATGGACCTTGGAAGTACCTGAAGCCTTCGATGAAGAGGGACTTTCAATGTCAGGAGAGCTTGGAGCCTCAATAATACCTTTTCTGAGATGTGAGGTTTCTGAAACAGCAGGTCTCTGAGGTGACTTAAGCTTATTGGCACTGATTTCTCTTTGAGAGGATCTGAAACTCTTCTTTCTAGAAGCCTTGGTGCTATTCCCCATGGTTCTGTCCCACGTAGGTCTACTGAGTGAGTGGTCTGCAGAGGTCAATAGGGCACTGTGGTCACTGGAATACCACTGCACAGGGTGGGCACGGAGAGGACGGGTATCTGGGCCTGGGACTGGGGAATGTTGAAAGGAGCAAGCCATCATGAGAAGCCTAAGCTTTATCTCCCTGTTCTTTCTAGACCTACTTTAAAACCTGAATAAATTTTATCCTTAGATGGGACATGGATCCCTAAGTAGCGGATACAGTGAGAGTAGCTTTCACTAACTAGGATAGGATCCCGGCAAATGAGGCAGCATCTAAATCTAGAGGATTTAGGTGTAATCCAAGGATAGACTCCCTGAAAAAGAAGATACCCCAGAGAGGGGGGATGCAGAGTGTGTGTGGGGAGTCTCCCAAAGAAATATGCCTCCCAAGAATAACCCTACTAAAACTATTAAAATTATTAAGAGCTAAAAGGCTAACTAAAAACCTAAAAATAACAATCATGAAACTAATAAATCTATTTTCTAAAGGTAAAAACAAGGTAAAAAGCAGGCACTACAAGATGCTCCATCTCAGCCTGAGGCAGTTGAGGACCACCTGAGGGCAGTTCATGTGTCTCTGTGCTATATAGAGGGTGCAAGGATAGCTAAGGTCAGGTGAGGACTGAATGGGCACTGATACAGAAAGCCTCTAATCAAAGGCACATGCAACACATGTTCACCTGAAGTGGAGTACCCATAGGTATATTACTTTAAGAAATACAAGTTCCTTTTTAATAATTCACAGTGTTTTGATAATTAAATATTGTTTTAATAAAGACGAAGGAATCAGGTTAAAAGCAGCTGAATAATTTTCTATTTTAATTTTAAGAAGAGGTCATGATGCACAGGGAGTTTTCCAAACCAGAAATACATTTATACTCTCCATTAAAAATTACATGCATTATAGGAGTTGGGAATAAACTTGACTACAACTATGTATAGTTTCTGCTTACAAAGCACATGGAAGCATACTGAGTGCATCCACAGGCATGCTCAAGCCTTTCTGATTTTTCCCATTAAACCTAAGGGCAGCTGAATGTGTTCACAGTTCCACAAGGTTCTTACCACTAACTAAAAATTGTAAACATCCTTCATAGCTTTGCTCTGAAATAGATTTAGAAAGATAAAATTTATGACATGAGTACAAATAGGAAAACCAAATTAAAGTTAATCTTATGTCAAAAATAATAACGCCTCATTGCTGAGGTTTAATTCCATGATTTGAACCCAACTGATGTGCAAATAAAATTATTCAAAATTCATTTAAGCGGATGATACAAAATGATGGGGCTATAACTGCAGAATATATCCAGGTTTTCATTCCTTAGTTTAGCTAAGAAAAATATATTAGACTTATAAATTAGGGACTTTTTTTAGTGCAACATTTATCATCGCTTTCTTTACAAACTTGGTTCAAGGTTTCCAGTGGAACATACATATTCTGTTGATTTTCTCTTTTATTGAGTAATATGGCTTTTATATCTAAAATACTATGTTTGTCTTACCTTATATTCCTCTATATATGGGCAACAGGATAAAAACTTCAAAACATAGATAGCTCCCATTTTAACTACTGTGGGTAGAGTGAGCACCATACAAAAGTCAACTTTACAATACAGCTATATTTTACTTTATCGTAAAATTATTCAGTCTATAGAAAATATTGCAAATAACACAGTTTAATTACAATGGCACAGTAAAGATATTTTTTGTGATATCCTTTATATTTGAGATCAAATATGTTTCTACAGTATTTTAACTATATTTCCCTGGTTTTATACATTTGGAGGTTTCAGAGTAGGTTGTGATTGGAGAATTAAATCTTAGTATGTAATCAAATTATTTTGGAAACTTGCTACATCACAAGTCACAGCAGAATGCTAATATTGTCAGTAATGACATCATAATGGAAGCTTTCCTTTAATTTCTATTGAAAAATTAAGAAATTCACCACATGTGCTCATTTTGTTAAATTGCTACATGAGGCAGTAGATGTTGCCTTTTTAGTAAACCAAACAGCAGGAACAAAAGAACGACTATCATAAATTGGAGATCTGATATATTTTCACTGTAAAGCACAATTACATTTTTTGTTTGGTTGACTGGTTTTGAATAAGAAATAAATACTGAGTACAAGGAATTTTAGGGATTATTCTTTGATAAAATGTAAATAATTATAGGAAATTCTTATTATTTTACTATTATATTGAGCTAAACAGTTGTGTAAAAATACTTGTGGATACTAAAATGGTAACTTAAGCAATGTTGCCTTGCCTAGTGTAACTTGATCCAGGAAACATTTCTCTCTATTAAAAGGACAAGAATCATGTTCAGTGTAATGCAGTGAAGTAAAACTATCGACATTGTGCTGGATTTGTTTCAGCAGAGGCTGCTCTAGCTATAGGCAGCTGCCTAGGGAAGCAAATTTGGTCTTGCCATTCCCCAAGGAGAAGGTAGGTTTTTGTTTGTTTAATTGATTGGCACTATTTTTCTCTCTCCTGTTACCTGTAAAGGATAATTGAGAGAGAGAGAGTATCACTCCTTCCTAGAGTTTGGTTTTACTAGTAACTCAAAAACAAAAACACTACAAAATCTTCAGCCTGCCTGTTTGGCTGTCCTTAAGATTTGTCCTTTGAGCTATCCAGAACTTAACTCCCTATTCCCTTTATATCCTATTTGAATCACCATTTTAAGAGAGGTATCAGATCTTAAATATCTGTTTTCCGCCACCAACGATTTAAATCTCTTTCACTTTTCCAACGGATGAGAAAGTTCACTATTCATTTAGACTAAATCTTTATCACGGTATTAAAATAGCCAACCTTCTTTGGTGCAGTTTGTTTTGGTTTCATCACTGAAGTCTCCACAGTCATTGTCACCATCACAAGCCCAATGACTTGGTATACATCTGCCATTGGAGCATCTGAACTGGTTACTGGAGCATGAGTGAACACAACCCAACTCATCACTCCCGTCGCCACAGTCGTCATCTGTGAACATTCAGAATCAACATGAGGAAAAAAAAGTCAGACCAGCTTTAAATGGTACAAAATCTGAATAGAAGCCTGACCCTCATGAGAAACTTTAATAATGGCTGCAACAATGTTTGCATTTACTCTTTTCATATCTACAGTGTTCTTGAGAAGAAAACAAAGAAGTGATAGCCAGTATGTTAAAGTTCTATATATTGCTTTCTCTGCTGGATCATACCAGAACTACTATGTCACTATGAACAATTCCTTGTCCTGTCTTAGCTGGCCCTTTTCTGCAATTGGGTGTAAAGACTTTTGTTTTGGTAAACACAAGTCCTTAGTTTTATTCCCACCAAAATCATGCATTAGATTGATGAATGGGCTGCAGATAAACAGTTTCAGATAACTTAAGGCCAAAATGAAAATCTAAAGTCAGAATTAGCCTTTTAAAATAACATGAGGCAAAGGCTCTCATTACACATTTAGAAACAGAAAGCTGGAGAAAAAAAACACTAATTAATTCATCAAAAGGGGGTTGGAGTGGGCTTCCGTATTTCAGTACTGTATGATGATTCCTGTAATCTGTGATTGTGATTCCCAAGAAAGGGATAGTAATGCATTAAACACTAAAGCTCACTTTGCACACTTGTTCAGCCAAACATAAAATAATCAGTGGAATGTATTTTATGGAAATGCTCCGATTCTTGGTCATTCTTATAACCAAATATTGTCTCATATTGCATTCTATTCTAATATAATACAGTAGATTTGCAGTGATGTTCCCGGTTTAACTCTAAGAGCAATTCTTATCTCTGTGTTCTGCCAGGTGTATGGCCTCAATTTCACAACTTTTAAATCTTAAATCAGTAAAATAAAACCATTACATTTATTTTATGCAGGGCTACAAGCTGGATTTACTCTCAGTCCCAGTAGGAAATGAGCATATTATCAAAAGTACCCTCAGCCTCCTAATCAAATCAGTTTAGAATACTGAACATTTGGTACTTGCCTGAGTCACAGTGCCATTTACTGCTAACACATCTTCCATTTTTGCATATAAATTGAGTTAGTGGTTCACAGGTTGGGAATTCTGTGAAGGATATGAAGGTATCCAACATGAAATGTGTTAATGACGATACCAGATTTAACTTGTATCCCGTTTATTTGTGTCCCCTCCCTCATACATGCACAAAGGCACAGAAGAATCATTAAATCACTTATTGAAGTGGCCATTGCTTCTGGAAGATAATTTCAACATCTTCTAAATGAGTGTCTCCTAGTTACTAGAAGGGAGGGTTAGTCATTTGCTGCTGAAGGACAATCAGTAAATGCTGTAGTGCTAGGAGAACAAACAGACACTAAGGCGTTTTACCAGCTCATCCAGTTTCCTGTAAATGAACAACAGCTGGAAGCAGCACCATGCTCCGCTTCTCTAAAGTGTATGCAGATGTTTCAAAAGTGCTGTCCTCTCCATGAATACAGAGAAAAGTAGGAGTAAAAACACCCTCTCAGTACTTTTTTTTTAAAAAGGACAATGAAATCTGATATGATTTACATAGTAGAGAAAATCTGAAAATACATCTTTCTGCAAAGATATGAGTTTTCTGGCATAAAGTTACAAAAATGCTATGCAATATTTGAAAACTAAACATGAAAATTACTCTAATTCACTGATTTGGGTCTGTTTGAGGAGTAGGTGCTACCAGGGCCAGCTCCAGGCACCAGCTTAGCAAGCAGGTGCTTGGGGCGGCCTCTCCAGAGAGGGGCGGCATGTCCAGGTATTCGGCGGCAATTTGGCGTAGGGTCCCTCGCTCCCACTCGGAGTGAAGGACCTTCCACTGAATAGCCACAGATCGCGATCACGGCTTTTTATTTTTTTTTGGCTGCTTGGGGCGGCAAGAGCCAGCTTAAGCTGGAAAGCAGCCGGGGCCCCGAGCCTGCCGGGGACAGAAAACTCTGGGGCTGCAGGCTTCATTCTATGTTAAAGTAAGAATAATAAATATATTTGGACCAGCAGTTCAGCAATGCTTTACTTTTTTAAAATAAATAAGATGAAAACTGTTTATGATATTTATTTTGTAAAAACTCTAAGTTTTCTTACAGGTAGGTAAAAAAGAGCAAATTCACATAGTAAGTTGAAAGAGTAATTGCCGAATAATTTAATTAATACCTTTTCCATATAAAATTACCCTTTTTATCTTATGGCTTCATATATTATGTAATATTAAATATGATGTTTTTCGTATTATTTAATGTACAAATACAAAATAAGCCTTGAAAAATTGTTGGCGCCCGCCACACTCTTCTGAAAACATGAATGTGCTACTGGCCACAAAAAGATTGGGGATCACTGCACTACACTATCACATACAAGCTTATATTCTGGCAACTTGTGCAAGAGGTTTAAAAAAAGGGAGCAAAAAGGTGCAAAGGGCTCTTATACTGTGGGTCAGTTAGAATCAGGGTGCTTGTGCTTCTTGAGTGCTTGAGAGTCCCAGGTGCTGGAGGGTGGGAGCAAATGCTGCATTGGCAATTCTGAGGGACAGGAGCTATTCCCAGGCAAAAGCCATTCCCTCCTTTCCCTTGCCCTCCCAGCCCCAGCACACTGAGGGGTTTCTGCCTCACTTAGCACTTTGCAGGCAGGATGATTCTAGCTAATGCTGAGATGCACAGAACCTGCACTCTTCTCACTCACTTAAATTTACTATGCCTTTAAAGCTGTGTCTTGGTTCTTACTAATGAAGTATCTCTGAAGTAAATTTAATTGTAAAGTTACACCCCACCCTGTCAAATGTATGCATCATAATACTATTGACAAAATATAATGTGAACTGGGAGAAATTATATTTTCAAAAGTTCACTTTTATCATAAAATGTTTGATTGCAATGTAGCTGCTGGTAAAAAGCAGGAAATGAAACACTTGGAAAATATAGAAGTGATACAAAGGGACATGAAGACATTAGAAATACAAGTAGGAAATAAACTGCTTTGACAGTTACACACTGCAAGTCACCATTAAAGAGTGAATACTTACAAACAGTTCTCACATATATTCCAGTAAAACTATCAGGAAACTAAAACACTGGATTATGTAAAGAGCTACAAAGTAAAGGCTCAGCCTCACTACAACTCCAAGTCTATCCATGTTTGTCTAATAGTCTCGTCCAATTTTGGTTAGAACAAACAATTGAGTTGGCTCCAGAGTTTTATTTTCATATCAATACCAAGTGTAAACCAAGTTTGTGCATCCAGTGTTACCATAATGCTTAGCTGTGTTTGTATCAGTGCAGTCTGAAAAAATCTAGGCAACCACCCCATAGTAGGGAATAGATTGCCTGAAGGATATGCATATCAAGCATCACCACTAGCTAAGGCAGGGGTGGGCAAACTATGGCCCAGAGGCCCTCCAAGCATTTTAATCTAGTCCTTGAGTCTCTGCCTGAAAGCGGGGTCCAGGTCTTGCCGCACTCCTGCACTCCAGCCAGGGAGTGGGAGCGGGGTCTCGCCCCACTCTGCACGGCTCCTGGAAGCAGTGGCGTATTCCCCCTCTGTTTCCTATGTGTAGGGGCAGCCAGGGGGCTCCACACGCTGCCCCCACCCCAATCGCTGCCCCTGCAGCTCCCATTGGCCAGGAATCACGGCTAATGGGAGCTGCAGGGGTGGCGCCTGCGGACAGGGCAGCGCACTGAGACACCTGGCCCTACCTCTGCATAGGAGCTGGAGGGGGGACATGCTGCTGTTTCTGGGAGCTGCTTGAGGTAAGCACCGTCCAGAGCCTGCCCCCCTGACCTCCTCTCGTGCTCAACCACCTGCCCCAGCCCTGATCCCCCTGCTGCCCTCTGAACCTCTTATCCCTGGCCCCATCCCAGAGCCCGTACCCCCAGCCAGCGCCCTCCTGCACCCCAACCCCCAATTTTGTGAGCATTCATGGCCCGCCATACAATTTCCATACCCAGATGTGGCCTTCAGGCCAAAAAGTTTGCCCACCCCTGAGCTAAAGGAAAAATGGAATTTACATCCCTTTCTACACTGGAATATTTTGGTGCTGGAACCTCTGCCACAATTGTTGAATGCTCTATATTCACACACACAAAAGAATATTTACAAAGGTGCACAAGTGCTGCCAGCAACACTGAAACTGAACTTCTTCTTCTTCGAGTGATTGCTCCTATGCATTCCATGTAGGTGTGCGCGCCGCGCGTGCACGGCTCTCCGGAACTTTTTTACCCCAGCAACTCCGGCGGGCCGGCTGGTGCCCCCTGGAGTGGCGCCGCTATGGCGTCTGTCATACACCCCAGCCGGCCCGTCCGCTCCTCAGTTCCTTCTTCCCGCCCGTGATGGCCAGTTGGAACTGTGGAGTGCTCCCTTAGTCCTCCACACCCCTAGCGTTTTCTCCAAATTTCTGTATATAGTTAGTCAGTTTGTACATAGTTTAGACAGTTAGTTAGTGTTTAAGGAATTAAGGGGGTTTCACCCTCCTTTTTTCCTCACCCGGTGTGGGCTCATGCCCCACACACCGGGATTCAAGCCGTGCTCGGCTTGTCAGCGGCTGATGCCCATTGGGGACGCTCACGACTCCTGCCTTCGCTGCCTTGGGGAGTCCCATCGCCCGGATAAGTGCCCCATTTGTGCAGCGTTTAAGCCGTGGACTCGGAAGGAGCAGGACTCCAGATTGAAGCAGCTCCTCATGGAGTCGGCGCTTCGCCCAGCGGCACCGACCCCAGCGGCGCCGAAACCGTCCTCGGTCCGCAGTGCACCGGCGGCACCGAGTCAGCCCAGCACGGACGCGTCCCGTCCTCCAAAACCGGCACCAGCATCCCGGCACCGCTCCACTTCTCCGGCGCGAAGAAAGAAAGCTGCGCCGGCGGCTGCGAAGATTCCGACCCCGGGATCGGTAACCCAGCCTCTGCCAACACCTCCGGCACCGGCTGTGGATGTGCACATGCAGTGCACGGGCCCGGCAGCTCCAGCACCTGAAGAGCCGTTGAGCCCGGCACCCCCTGCTCCCCGGCACCGTCCGAGGTTGAGCTCGGTCTCCCGACTACGCCCGAGACGTACTCGCAGGCGAGGGAGCTCATCTCCATGACAGAGGCGCCGAACCTCCGGCCCCCGGCACCGCCGGTGCGGGCTGTGCCCTCCGCGGGGAAGCCAGCCATGATGAGGCACCCCGGTGCCGACGATCAGCGTCAAAGGGAATTCAGGTCTCGCTCCCATTCCCGCAGCCAGTCACCATCCTGCCAAGCCAGGTACCGACGTAGATCGACACCTCGGGACCGTTCACCATCTCGGCGCCGGTCTCCCTCACGGTACCGCTCACCATCGCGGTACCGATCCCGAAGCCCAAGTCGGCGGTACTGAAGGAGGTCCGCCTCTAGGGACCGTTCACGACACTGCAGCGACCGCAGCCTCTCTCGGCACCGCGACCGTAGCTCCTCTCGGCACCGTGACCGCAGCCGCTCCAGGCACCGTGACCGCAGCCCTTCCCGGCACCGAAACCACAGTCACTCGCCTTCCCGGCACCGATGCGACCGATGGTCCTGGTCGTGCTCCCGATACCACGACGACCAGCACCGTCCCACGGCGCCGCCAGCGGACAAGCAAGGGCCTTCCACAGGGCACTCATTCAGTGCCTCTGCCCCCCAGTGGTCGCGCCAGCCCTCCGTCGCTTTGCAAGTCTGCAGCGGCATGGATCTCAGGGCTGAACCCCAGGGACAAAACTATGGTCCACAACAGTGGGGTTTCTGGGTTCCGTGGGCACAGTATGAGGGTCAGGGCCTGCCCTTGCCCCCACGGCCGCCGGGTTCCGAACGTCGGGTGCCGGAGGCAACCATCAGTAGGCCTCCCCCGTCGCCACCAGCCGAGGCCTCTCTACCGGTCCCTGCGGAGCAACTGGATACTGACGCGGCTGCTCACCCGATGGACGAGCCACCACCGGAGCCAGCGGTCCCAGGTCTCTCTTCGTCGTCGTCACCAGACGAGGCTGTGGCGGGGTCGTCTACGGCAGACCCCCCGCCGATCGACTTGAGGGCTCACCAGGACCTGCTCCGTCGGATCGCGCAGGCAATAGACCTCCTGGTAGCAGAGGTCGTGGAAAACGATGACCCGGTTACCAATGTGATCGGGTCAGAGGCCCCCGTGCGAGTGGCCCTTCCGTTTATACGCACGATCCAACGTAACGCCACTACCATCTGGCAAACGCCGGCGTCCATCCTGCCCACAGCCCGCGGCGTAGAGCGCAAGTACTCAGTTCCCCCCACGGGATACGAGTACTTGTATACTCATCCGGCTCCGGACTCCCTAGTCGTGCAGTCGGTAAACGACCGGGAGCGGCACGGCCAACCTGCGGCGGCGCCTAAGTCCAAGGACGCACGGCGCATGGACCTCTTGAGCCGCAAGGTCTATTCAGCGGGGGGCCTGCAACTCCGCATTGCCAATCAAATGGCTCTGCTAGCCCGGTACACTTATGAGATGCTGCTCTCTCTATCTAAATTTGCCGAACTCATCCCATCAGCCTCCCGCCAGGAGTTCAACGCCCTCCTCGAGGACGGTAAGAAGTCCGCGCGCTCCTCCATCCAGGCCGCTTTGGACTCGGCTGACTCTGGAGCCCGGACTCTGGCCTCCGGGGTGACCATGCGGCATATGTCATGGCTGCAGTCGTCCACCTTGTCCCCGGAGGTGCAGTACACCCTCCAAGATCTGCCATTCGACACGACTGGTCTGTTTTCCGAGAAGACTGACTCGCGGATACAGACCCTCAAGGACGGTCGTGTTGCTATCCGCACCCTTGGAATGCACACGCCAGCGACCCAGAGGCAGTTGTTCCGGAGGCAGCCGTTCCGGCCGTTTACCCAGGCCAGGTCTCGGCCCTATATTACTCACTGGAACAACCTGACTCGCCGCCGACCATCAGGCAGCAGGCGCAACCAGTCCCAGGCGCCTTCTAAGGCCCCTCAAGGGCCTAAGCAGTCCTTTTGATGGGACGCCCGAGGACGGCTCTCCAGTCTCTCCACCGGATCCTTCCCCGTTGTTTTCCGACCGCCTCTCCCATTTCCTCCCGGCATGGTCCCGCATAACGTCGGACAGCTGGGTCCTGCGTACGGTCCAATCCGGTACCGCCTTCAGTTTGTTTTGCTCCCTCCCTCCCATCCACCTTCCCTGTCCCTCTTCAGGGACCCCTCTCACAAGCAATTCCTCCTACAAGAGGTCGAGAGTCTGTTGAGTTTGGGTGCCATAGAGGAGGTACCGCCCGACCGGCGGGGCAGGGGTTTTTATTCCCGATATTTCCTCATCCCCAAGGCAAAGGGAGGTCTTCGTCTGATCCTAGACCTCCGGGAGCTCAACCGGTACCTGCTAAAACTCAAGTTCCGCATGGTAACCCTGGGGACCATCATTCCCTCCTTGGATCCAGGAGACTGGTTTGCCGCCCTCGACATGAAGGACGCATATTTCCATGTCGCGATCTATCCTCCCCATCGACGGTATCTCCGCTTCAGGGTCAACAGCATGCACTACCAGTTTGCGGTGCTTCCCTTCGGCCTCTCCACCGCCCCGAGGGTCTTCACCAAATGCATGGCAGTAGTTGCCGCAGCCCTCCGTCGTCGTCGCGTGCACGTTTATCCGTACCTCGACGACTGGTTGATTCGCGGCCCATCACGTCAGCTGGTAGCAGACCAAGTGACCGATATCTTGGCCCTATTTCGAGAACTGGGCCTTCTCGTGAACATCGAGAAGTCCATTTTAACTCCGGCTCAAAGGGTGGAGTTCATCGGAGCAGTCCTGGATTCTCAATTGGCCAGGGCCTGCCTCCCACACACTCGACACCAGGCGCTGGTGGGCTGTATCCGGGATCTCCAATCCTTTCCCACGACGACAGCGTGGTCCTGCCTTCGGCTCCTGGGCCACATGGCGTCTTGCACTTTCGTGACCGCTTACGCCAGGTTACACCTTTGCCCGTTCCAGACTTGGCTGGCCTCCGTGTACCGCCCACATCGCGACCCCATGGACTTGATCGTCACTGTCCCGAGGCCTACCCTCGATACACTCAGTTGGTGGCTAGCCCCTCAGGTCGTGTGTGCAGGAGTCCCATTTCGCCCGCCATGCCCCTCCGTCACCTTGACCACGGATGCCTCGGACATGGGATGGGGGCACACCTTGGCGACCTTCACACCCAAGGCCTCTGGTTGCCTCCAGAGCTCTCCCTGCACATCAACGTCCGGGAGCTCCGGGCGATACGGTGGCGTGCCAAGCTTTTCAGGCCCACCTCCGCGGGCGCTGTGTCACAGTGCTAACGGACAATACGACGGCGATGTTCTATGTCAACAAGCAGGGCGGGGCCCGCTCCTCCCTGCTTTGCACGGAAGGGCTACGCCTGTGGGACTTTTGTGTAGCCCACTCAATTCACCTGGCAGCGTCGTTTCTTCCAGGCGTACAGAACACGCTAGCCGACCGCCTCAGCAGGTCCTTCCTTACCCACGAGTGGTCCCTTCGCCCAGACGTGGTGCATACGATCTTCCGGAGGTGGGGATTTCCCCAACTAGACCTATTTGCCTCCGAGGACAACAGGAAGTGCCACCGGTTCTGCTCCTACCAGGGGCGCTCCCGCGACTCCCTGTCGGACGCGTTCCTCTGCTCCTGGACGGATCACCTCCTCTACGCCTTCCCTCCACTCCCGCTCGTTCATCGGGTGCTTCTCAAGCTTCGGAGGGAAAAGGCCCGCCTCATCCTGATCGCTCCGGCCTGGCCGAGACAGCACTGGTACACCCTGTTGCTCGAGCTCTCCGTCCGAGAACCCATTCCTCTTCCGTTGTGGCCGGATCTTATCACGCAGGACTTCGGCCGGCTTCGCCACCCGGACCTCCGCTCCCTACATCTTACAGCCTGGTACCTGACTGGTTGACCCACGCGGAGCGTGACTGTTCGCAGGCGGTGCAGCGAGTCCTAACTGAAAGCAGGAAGCCTTCAACGCGCTCCACCTACCTCGCAAAATGGAAGCGTTTCACTATCTGGTGCGACCAGAAAGGCCTTAATCCCTTTTTCGTCCCTATTCCGATTATCCTGGACTACCTCTGGTCCCTTAAGGAGCAAGGCCTCGCAGTCTCCTCCTTGAGGGTGCACCTGGCAGCCGTATCTGCGTTTCATCCACCGGTTGAAGGCCGCTCCATCTTCTCCGCCCAGATGGTCTCTCGCTTCCTCAAGGGCCTGGACCGGTTGTACCCGCCAATACAGCGCCCTACACCGGTCTGGGATTTGAACCTGGTTCTGGCCAGGCTTATGGGACCGCCGTTTGAGCCTCTGGCGTCTTGCTCCCTGCTCTACCTCTCGTGGAAGACGGCCTTCCTCGTCGCTATAACATCTGCGAGACGAGTATCCGAACTCAGTGCCTTAACCGTTAGCCCCCGGTATACCGTCTTCCACGCAGACAAGGTACAGCTTCGACCGCACCTGGCCTTCCTCCCTAAGGTCGTATCGGCCTTCCATATTAACCAGGACATCTTCCTCCCGGTCTTCTACCCAAGGCCGCACGCCTCACTTCGGGAGCAGCAGCTTCACACCCTGGACGTCTGCAGGGCCCTCGCCTTTTATATAGAGCGCACGAAGCCCTTTCGGCGTTCGACCCAGCTCTTCGTCGCGATTGCGGATCGTATGAGGGGCGAGCCGGTCTCCTCGCAAAGGATTTCCTCTTTTGTGACGGCATGTATTCGAACATGCTATGAGCTTGCTCGTGTACCACCTAGTCGCCTGACGGCCCACTCTACAAGAGCGCAAGCCTCGTCTGCCGCCTTCCTGGCCCATGTTCCCATCCAGGACATCTGTAGAGTGGCCACCTGGTCCTCTGTCCACACCTTCGCTTCCCACTACGTGTTGGTGCAGCAATCAAGAGACGATGCAGCCTTCGGCTGCGCAGTCTTACACTCTGCCACGTCTCACTCCGACCCCACCGCCTAGGTAAGGCTTGGGAATCACCTACATGGAATGCATAGGAGCAATCACTCGAAGAAGAAAAGACGGTTACTCACCGTAGTAACTGGTGTTCTTCGAGATGTGTTGCTCCTATCCATTCCAGACCCGCCCTCCTTCCCCACTGTCAGAGTAGCCGGCAAGAAGGAACTGAGGAGCGGACGGGCCGGCTGGGGTATATGACAGACGCCATAGCGGCGCCACTCCAGGGGAAGCCAGCCGGCCCGCCGGAGTTGCTGGGGTAAAAAAGTTCCGGAGAGCCGTGCACGCGCGGCGCACACACCTACATGGAATGGATAGGAGCAACACATCTCGAAGAACACCAGTTACTACGGTGAGTAACCGTCTTTTCCTTGGAGCAAGTCTCTGCACTTTTGTATCCTGCATTGGCTTACTTCACTTCTGCACCTGTAGTGCATTGAGCAAATGTTGGTGCTGCAGTTGCAACATTGCATTTGGTCCTCCCAGCACCAACCCACAATGTTCCTGCAACTCCTTCAGGAACTACTCTGTGCAGAAACTCCTGTAATTCCAATTACTTTCTTGCAACTTCTGTAATTTTTGGCATACAAAATCTCCGTTTCATATAGTATGATGCATGCAGTCTTAAGGCTTTTCTTAGTTTAAAAGAACTAATTTTTTATACAATACTTATAAATTTTTAAATAAATGTATTTCAGACAATTAAACGCTAATTTATATATTTCACATTTTACATTTTTTCTTAAATCTCTCCAATTGTGGATTATTATTCTCCAAAAACCCCTGCTTCAGGTATTGGTATTAGTATTCATGATATATTGGTACCACAATAAGAGGAGGTGCTGCATGTGGACACAATGAACACAACAGGCTTCCAGTAGTCCGGACTGCTAGTATTTATACAATGAACTGTTATAAGAGTAGAGCAGAACTGTTGTAAATTATAATATTGCACTTGTTATGCAGTGTGGACAAAGCATAGATTATCATATTGCTCACAGAGTTTAAACTAGGAGAAAAAAAGCCCAGTCAAACTGGTTATACAGGTTTAAAAGGGAAGAGAGGTGCCCATCCACTTACTATTCCAGGCTTCTTGCAAGGACAAACCATGAGCAGTTGTCACAATTACTAATGGAGCATTAACAATGTAGCCTGTAGAAACAGACCATGTTGAAAGTTAGTCTTGCAACCAACAAGCTCAGCTATATCATATTGGTTGACAATGAAGGGCAATAATGAGTATAGGATAGTAACACCAACGATGGAAAAGAATTGTCTAAGACTACCCAAGGGAGTATAAGGAAAATGGGATGAAACTGCATAGAACCTTTGGCAAAACAAGAAAGCTGTTTTCTGTTTTTCTAAATAGTGTGATCTATCAAACAATGAAATAGTCTCCCAATAAACACTGTGACTTCTGCATTCGTTTAAAACTCAGCTACACAGATACATTGAGACTATATTATAGGAAATAATCCTGCAATGACAAAGGAGCTCTTTGTTTTTCTAAATACACACAAGTGTAATAATATGAACGATCTCCTTATGACTATGACTTGTTTTAATGACTGAATCTCTGGAGCTAGATTTACATGTGCTGCTGCCTTTTGTGCAGTAGATATGCCTATTATTTGAATGTTGATATCTTTTAAGGAAGCTAAGTGAAAGCAGTGGGCTTAAGCAGAATCACAGATGAGGTAACAAAGGATGAGAAGAGGCAAGAGAGTTTCATCAAGTAATCAGTACAACTGGATATCAGAGAAAGTATCAAAAGGCTGAAAAGAAGCAGCTGTTTTCCTGGTACAGCACAAGGAGTAGGGTGAAAAGAAATGTAAAAGTGCTAATGAGATCACTTGTGTCAATTATTCCTGGAGATTTTGTTTTTTATTACCTGTAGATGTCTGTTTTGGGGTTTTGTTGTTGTTGTTTTTTTCAGGGACCAGCACTTCTCTGCCAAAGTTTGCTCTGAGACAAATGAAGATATGCTAAGGGCATGGGAATTAGTTACGAACATGCTTCATGTGTTTCAAGCAAAGCTGAGACATTTTCTAATTTAGCTTTTTACTGAAGTCTTAGATATAAATATTATACAGATCAGACTAATAGTTCACTTTTGCAAGATGCGTTCAACTTGTACATTAAAACTAGATTCCTATATTTTTTTCCCTTCACATCAAACATATATCCTTTAAAAACTAACAAGGAGTCCAGTGGCACCTTAAGGACTAACAGATTTACTTGGGCATAAGCTTTCGTGGGTAAAAAACCCACTTCTTCAGATGCATGGAGTGATTTGGAGCATGGACCTGGATGCATGGAGCCTTTCAAAACTGTGTTCTATGCTATGTTCACCTGTAAGGCCTAGATAAAGACACAGGAACTAATTAAAATGAATTGAGATGGGATCTTCCTATTTCAACATCAAACTCGGAGTCCTCTGTGGTGAAGATTTCCTTGAGGTTATGCTTTCTTTCATAAATAGGTCCTCCTTCATAAAGACCCACTAACCTTATATTAAATCTTTTTTTCTCTATTTGCCAGGTTTTTCAATTGATTTTGCATTCTGGCAATTTCTGCATAATGTTTTGTTGATTTGAGCTTGGGCTTTAGAGTGTCTGTCTCCAATTCCCCTGAATCAGTGTGCCTCCTCTTGAACTTTTCCTTTGATATATGTCATCTTTATTATCACACAATGTGTTGTGCAAAGAGCCATTTCCTCAGTAAGGAGACTTTTCTTTTAGAATTTTGTGGGGTTTATTTCTTGCAGATTTAGATTTCCCATGCAGACCTTCCTCCACTGTGCCAGGGGCCTGGACAGGGTATGAGGAACTAAGTTCACATCAGAGCAAAAGGCTGGTGAATCCTAATAAAAATTAGTAACTTTACCTTTGCTTTTCCTCTAAAACTACTTCCTTGGACTCTTGAAAGTTGCTGTATTTGTACTTTGGAGGTGATGGTGTGGATTCAATTGATCCTGGTATCGATTTCTGACTCTAACCACCAGACACACTCTAATTTTCAGCCCTCCACCATCTTGGGAGAAATAATCTTCCTCTGAAGTGGCAAAACTATGATTTTGTGTAAGTATTAGAATTGCCAGTTTTGGTTGGATGTATTCCTGGAAGTTTCATCACATGACATACTCTTTAATTAAAGATTAATCTTTAATTCCTGGAGACTCCAGGGCAATCCTGGAATCTTGGAAACCCTAGTAAGTTTATGGAAATTGCTGAATCAACAGGGGGAGCCAGAGTTATTCAAATGCATGAGGAAAAATGAAGTTTGAAAACAAATATCAGTCACGATAACACACACAAAAGTAGGAAATAAAACATCATTTTGTCTCTCTTGAAAAATAATATTGCATACGGAGAATATTGTAAATTATTTCATAAAAGTATGACTGGTAATGTTTTTTACAGTCAGAATCCTACAGTATACTCATGCTTGGCATCAAATTGTGATATAAAATGAAAAGTGAAGCATTAAGCACATTAACTTACTGTTTATAGTGCTTGAGTATGAAACTACAAGAGGATTAAAATGTATAAGTGATGTGTAAAGTTTGACCAGATTGAAATATTAAGAATGGACAAAGTGGATGCTGACAGTGACACAAGGAAAATTCAAGATGACCTGACAGGATGAAACAACCAATACCCTTTGCAAGAGAGTCATAAACATGAAAATAAAAAAACAAACTGATAAATCAAAAAGCATAAAACAGCTAGATGAACTGGTCAGACAAACTACTTTATTGACTGTCACGTAATAGTATGATGTAGAATTCTCTTTGTTACTTAGACCCATACTTTCCTTTCCCTCCCTCAAGCAAAGCAGAAGGGACCTGTTTGATGAAAGTCAGCAAAAATAGTTATTTGAAAGCCTGTGCAGAGAAGAAGTGTGGCTATGTGAAACTGTCCCCTACCACCGTGCAACTGCCCCAAGACACTCACACCATTTACACAGAAGAGTCACATTAAATATACAGAGAGATTATTGCCTAAATGTAGAGAGAGTGAGGAAATAAACTGTAAAAATATATTCTGTAACTTAAGTATATGGTACACTTTTATATGCCCTGTGAAATTTGTCACAGTGGTCACAGACTTGCAGCTGCCTGGGGTTACCTGTGCTGTCAGTGCCGGTAAAGGAGTCTAAAGTTTAAACCACATCAGCTATAAGCAAGGGATTGTGCAGTCTGTATCCACAGATCCATATTTTGCAGCCACTCCCTTTCCCGCTCCCATTCCACATCTATCCACTGTAATCAGTGTAAGTCTATGGCATAAATGCAACCATTCTGAATAAGCAGATTTTTCAGAAAAAGTTTCTTGCTGTATATTTTACGAAGGAATAGTGTTTACAAATGAAGGCGAAAGTAAAGAACAGTTTAGTCCACAATTTTCTCCTCTAAAAAAATCCTTCATTCTGTACTATTGTATTTTATCTTAGTTTGTCTGAAAGACACTAAACAAATTAAAGTTGGATTTTGCTGCATAAATGCACCTTTTCATATGAAGGATAGTCCCATGAATTTGTATTAAAATGACAAATAAATATAGAAAGCTTTCAAATACATTAGCTTGCTGAAATTTAAAGTGCATGAAGCTTCAAATTTTTTGTATTTGCCACGCAAACTTCAAGGGTTCTCCTTTTGAAACACCAATCCTGCAAATACTTGTGCATATATTTAATTTTAGACACGTGACTAGTCCCACGGAAGTCAGTGAGTGAACAAGAGTTCAGCATCATAACTTTTTAAGTGCTTCGAGGACAGAGATTTTATATGAAAACAAATGGCATCTTCTAATCTGTTTATGGTGTTAACCAGAATCAACACATTACCTTTCCTCTCATATCTGGAGATTTTCAATTAAGGTATTAACAATAATTTGTCAAAGGTCCTGCATCTTGTACCTGGATGCTAGAGATATACAAAAATGCTAATATACCTAATATCTAGATTTGGCAGAGGTTCAAGGGACTTCTAAAAATGTGCTCTACCAGCAAATGTAACTTTAAAAGCATAAGAACATAAGAACATAAGAAAGGCCGTACCGGGTCAGACCAAAGGTCCATCTAGCCCAGTATCTGTCTACCGACAGTGGCCAATGCCAGGTGCCCCTGAGGGAGTGAACCTAACAGGCAATGATCAAATGATCTCTCTCCTGCCATCCATCTCCATCCTCTGACGAACAGAGGCTAGGGACACCATTCTTACCCATCCTGGCTAATAGCCATTTATGGACTTAGCCACCATGAATTTATCCAGTCCCCTTTTAAACATTGTTATAGTCCTAGCCTTCACAACCTCCTCAGGTAAGGAGTTCCACAAGTTGACTGTGTGAAGAAGAACTTCCTTTTATTTGTTTTAAACCTGCTGCCTATTAATTTCATTTGGTGACCCCTAGTTCTTGTATTATGTGAATAAGTAAATAACTTTTCCTTATCCACTTTCTCAACATCACTCATGATTTTATATACCTCTATCATGTCCCCCTTTAGTCTTCTCTTTTCCAAACTGAAGAGTCCTAGCCTCTTTAATCTTTCCTCAAATGGGACCTTCTCTAAACCCCTAATCATTTTAGTTGCTCTTTTCTGAACCTTTTCTAGTGCTACACCACAGGTTTTACCTTAAAAAGTACTCTGACTTGCCTCTGCAGTTTTATTTTGCTTTTTCAAAACATGTGAATGATTCTGAAGTAAATACTCAGAATGATCAATATTATACTGACGCTCTGTACCTCGGAGGAACACTTTACACCCCCATGTTCACCTTTATAAAATGATTGTGGGGTATCCAATGCAACATTTGTCATGTCAGGTGTCTTAGGAAGGCTCATGATGCACTGAGCAATTGTTGGTATAGTGATGTTATAGTAATTGTTACAGTAAATGTTATAGGTTATAATTTCATGTATGTAGTTATGAGGCTGAAAATGTATCCTCATGGTTTAAAATAATCCAAGGCAAAACCTCTCCAAGAGCTGAGAGGCAGTTCCCACCTCATGTATGGGACAAGCCCAGCCTCACAGGAACAAAGGACGCTGGCCTAGACAGCAACAAAATAATCTGTTGGACTCTCGAGGGAGTCACCCCCTTCCTTTGGTCAGCTTGGAACTGCGACAAGGAACTGCTCACCTTACTTTGAAGGTGGGGGGCGGGGGCAGAGCCAAGAGGGAAGAAAGGACATGATAAAAGGGAGAGACATTTGCCATGCTCTCTCTTTCTCTTCCACCTACATCTACAGACACCACACCAAGTGACTGAAGCACTGATCAAAGGGGAGAACCTGGCTGAAGAGCAACCAGACAGCCTCTGGTGAGAAGCATCCAAGTTTGTAAGGGCACTGAAAATGTTAAGATCAGCTTAGAATGTGTTTTGCTTTTATTTCATTTGATCAAATCTGACTTGTTATGCTTTGACTTATAATCACTTAAAATCTATCTTTATAGTTAATAAATCTGTTTGTTTATTCTACCTGAAGCAGTGTGTTTGGTTTGTAACATGTCAGAGATTCCCCTTGAGATCCCACTGGCCGGGAGCCTCACTTCCCCCACCAAGGTAAGCAATGCCCCATAGCCCAACTCCATGACCCAGCCCTGAGCCCCCTTCTACATCCAAACTGCTGCTGGCCCAGTCACATCAGCCACTGCAAAAGTCACAGAGGTCACGGAAAGTCATGTGAGCTTCCAGTTAAATTTTAAGGTGTTCATTTTGATTAATAAAGCCCTGACTGGCTTGGGATCAGCCTGGCTGACAGATCACCTCTCTCCCCATAGCTACAATCAGCAGCTCTGATATTAGATCCCTCTTCATGTATTTGAGAGAGGTAGAGTTCTCTGTAAAGTCCCCCAAACACAATGATACCCCTCTTGTCCCAGTCTCAAGTTCTACTAATTTACCTTAATTTGAAGCTCAGCTGTAAAAAGTGAACGAAAGATCAAAAAAGTCAAAATAACCTAGAACAACAAATGTTAATGTGAACTGTCCAAAAAAGGGACACAAAGGCTGAATTAGTCTAAACACAGAGGCCTACTGGTATAATTCAAAGACTATAAAAGATTATGCCTGGTAAACAAGAACAGTATACAACCAGAAATCGATGAACCAAAATTGGTGTATTGAAAATTAGGCCTAATTGGTGAACAAAATAAGGAAAAGGATAGGCTATTCTGCCCATTGCTCCCCTTTTGGGGTCCTGAAAAAGAGGCTTTGGGGAGAAAGTTGGCAACCATAATAATGGCTGACTGAAAGATGAGAGAAAGGGAAGGAGTAAGTTCCACCCTCATGGCTGCCACTCTCATTGTCTCCTGGGACCCTGGACGTACTTCTTCATAATCCTGAGAGATGTCCTGACCAGACAAGGCCAGAAAGAGGGACCCAGATGACACCACCATCTCTCCCAGCTCAATCTCAAACTTCACATTGGATGTGAGATTTTTTCATCCTCACCCCCCATTGTGTCCTTTTCCTTCTCTACATTATTTCTTTTCTTTCCTCTCTCTCTCTCTCCCTTCGTTCTTTCTACTAAGAGTCTGGCTTAGTTGTCCAAGACTGTATATCTTGCTACGCTGCTGTTAGCCTGTGACCAGAAACAGGCAGCTAAACCAATGCCCTAAAACAGCCCATACTGTTACAAATTTATCAGGTCTGGGAGTGGCTGATAAGACTGAATGCTGTGACTGTTCTTCCAGCAGTGAAGTTGCAAATGAGAGTGAATGCCAGAGACAGAAACTGCATTTTCTCTTTGCTATTCTTTTCTTTCCCTTTTTGTATGTGTTAGTTTTGTTTTGTCTTCTAGCAAATTGGTTTTAACAACAACAGCAACCAGCCCCTCTCAGCTACTCTTTTCCTCAAAAGACCAGTTTTTACCATCTTTAACACCTTCTCAGAAACTGCCAGACAATTAGACAAGTTTTTGTTTTGTTCTGTTTTTCCCCTTCTGAGATGTTGTTAAAATCTAAGCCTTACTTAATACTTTACATTTTGAATGCTTTAACTGTTTTTCCTTCCCCCCCCCCCCCCCCGTATCTTTCATAAAGATCCAAAGAATCTTTAATGGTGTGATTCCATAGCAGGAAGCAGGCTGAGGTCTCTGTACACCAAACCCCGACCCTTGTTTAAAATTGGACAGTGACTGGATTATGTTAACACCTTTGTTTCTTTGGGTTCATATGTTTAATCTAAATGAATATAACAAAACGTTCAGGGCATGGTGAAGAGCCTATTTATTTCACTTGACCTTCAAAGAGAGATATGGGGTTGAGATATAGGCCAAACTGTGGAGGGCGATAGTATTTGATTACGAGTTGATTACGTGAGCTTCTAAATAAAAATAAATAAAATAAAGTTTTTAGGGCAGAAATGCAGTAATTATTTATTGGTTCAATAAAAATAAAAAAATCCTAATATCTTGTCTATTTTGTTCTTTACTTACATAAAGAGCCAAAATATCCTTTAAAATCCTCTTATTTCTCTTTTAGACCAGACTTTAAATCTTCACTTGATGTTTTTAATGGCCAGTTTATGTAGGGTAAATAATTAGTAACTTACCACATGATACCATTTCATCTGTTTCATCACCACAATCATCCTCCCTATCACACAACCACGATTTTGGAATACAACGTCCATTCCCACAAGAAAACTGATCAACTTGACATGTTCTTGCTGCAATGACAAAGGCATGCAAAATCTTAACATCTTAAAAGCAAGAGATACAGTACAATCTGTTAGATCATCTAGTCCATGACTTTCCTTAGAACTAATTTAGCAGATGGAGGTCTAGATGGTATTTGCTTTGCCCTTGACTGAGTGCTCTCCTCATCTCCTTTGCTCTCAGTGGAAACTGAAGGTACCTTCAGTACCGTATCCTTATCATTACATTCAATAATTCATAATGGATTTCCCTGTAGGTTGGACATTTGTGAGGTTTCACAGAATTATGCAATTACAGGAAATTAAATGTTAAAAATATATTTATGTTGTAGTCAAAATAATAAAAAATCTGAAAATGCCAAGGTAGGTTTAAGGCTGGCATTCTCAAAGAAGTCAAAAGAAGTTAGGCATCCAAAGCCAACTGAATTCCAGAGGAAGTTGGGTACTTAATTTCCCCAGTCTCCTTTGAAAATCCAAACCTAAATATTCAGAGCAGTGATTAGTATTTAAATAAAAACAGAATTAGATGATCTGGTTCATATTACAAATTATCCCTTCTCCCTATCAAATGTGCAGACAGTTGATTGCTATATTTCATTAGTTCTGAGTAGTATGGTTTTCTTTCCACTTTAAAAATTAAATTAATGGTTTAATCTGGTTTGTAAAGAAATCATGTAATTGCTCACCTGACATCAGTCATCCACCAAGGTTTATAGCCACATATTGACAATGAAGACAAAGGGAATAATGGGATTTCATTATAGTAAACCAGTTCATTATTTTTACATACCACTTGCCTTTAAAAAAATACACTGAAGTGTCTTTTGGGAACACTGGACCGAATTTTCATTTCCGGCATAATGATATTAAACAAAGCGGAGTTATGGCAGGGATAAATTTGGCCTATGGTGTATGGATACACCTATATATTTCTTGAAAATACAGACTTCTTCCAGATGCACATAATATTACACTACTTCAGATGTTCCTTGTTGCTGTAGATTTAGCTTATGTAAAATGAAAACAATCCTTACAATTTTTTTCTTTTAGATTCAGTTCAAGTGACTATGATGGGCAAAGTACTAAACACTTGATCTTTATTGCTTCAAGAAGATTTGTACACATTTTGATGTGTGCTTTATGTTGTTGTCATGTGGAAAAATAATCCTCTTCCAGGTTCCCTCCCTGATGGGATTATTTTTTATGTTATTATTGCTTTATACATTGTCAACTATGCCATCAGTAAAAAACATAGCTCACCAAAATCTTCAGTCCTACATTGTGACGATGATGATCATAACACTCATCACCACCATCATGGCAAATCCCCCAAAAGATGTGGCTTCCTTGTAAATCGAGCGCCACCCAGAACAGTCTCCGGCAGGATGCTTAAGGTAGTCTGATTGTATATTCAGTTTATATCCATCACTGGCAATGTTATTGTGCCACCAAAGCTTTTGGCACCCATGTGATTGCCAGCCATGTATCAGCATTCCTTGGTACACACACTTCAGAATTTGTTGGTCTGCCATTGTTATAATACCAAAAATGCTGCGAAAACCAATGGTGATGGAGATAATTGCTGGATTTGGCTTCGACTATCTTGGCTTCTGATCTTGTCCTGCCACTTGATTTGGAGCAGTTGATGGAGGCGATTATTCATTATTAGTGAATAATAAATAAAATAATAATGACAAATACTCATCTGGTGTAAATGAGCACAGCTCCTGCCTTTAATAGAGCTAAACCAATTTACACCAGCTAAGATGACTCTATACTTCACACTTAATAAAGCACTATTCATCCATATATAATACTTAACAGCCAGAGTCACTCTCCTTGTTTTGAGCTTCTCCATACTTTCCACATATAGAGATCTTTCCATCAGAGTAGGCATGTTCAGCAGTGTTTCATAAAAAACATACAACTTTGTTCCAAAACAGTTTACCCTTTCAAAATTATCTTGAGCAAATGCCCAGCTAAATTCATTTGTGTGCGGCTTTGGCAGAACCAGAAGAGAATAAGAGAGGATTGGTCCTCATGTCAGCTCTTGAGAAGAGGAATTTATTAGCTCCTTATTAGATTGAGTGTTTACCCTCAGCTTGCTCTCTCTCTCTCTCTCTCTCACACACACACACACACACACACACACACACACCAGTACACCATGGAAGGCCTTTTGCTAGTCCTCCACAGTTCCACTGTGGGATTTTGGGGATGCAGCTCAGAACAACCCACTTTTTCTTGGCACCATTCCCTTCTCAAACCCCAGATTTCAGTCTGGAAAACCAGGAATGAGTCAATATCACTTGAACCAGCATTTACCCATCTTGTGTCCCTATGGTGGGTCAGTCTCAAAGCCAGCTGGCAGAGTGGTCAGGCAATGGCTCCACAGTTCTTTTCAGTCTCTCTTTTCTAGAATGGGACCCTGCTGGGTCATATATCGTGAGCCTCAGCCCCTCCTATGTGTTTCCTCTTCTCTCTTCAGGGCTCTGTCGCAACAGTGGAGTGCGGGGAGCAAGATAGGGGGACCCAGGCCCTCCTTCTCCACAGGGTCCCAACCCTGGATGCTGCAGTCTTCAGATGACTTGTTGGTCTACCCCAAGTTAAACTCTCCTCTGGGTCTTCTCCAACCAGGCCGGAGCTTCTCCCTTTGGGGTGTGGTCATAGTCTTACTAGCAGGAGTTTAATTTCCCTGGGGCAAGGGGTGTGGTTCAGAGGCTTTTGTGGGTTCCCACCTCCAAAAGGGAGGGGGGATTTGGATCACTTCTCCCAGAGTGGTCTTACCTGCATAGCAGTCACTTTGCCCACAGGCTTCAACTTCACTTCGTCGTGCAGACTATAGCACCTTTCCCTGGCCTGCCAGTGCCCTTTCAAACTGTCTCTTCACCTAAAGCCCTGCATGTGCTGAAGGAGGTGCGCCTCCTTAACCCAGTATTACTCCACGGTTTGCTCTGGGTTATTGGGTGTGTAAACTCCATCACAGTTTCCACAACAGCTGCAGCTGAACAGCTATAGGGGGCCTCAGCACAACTGCAGCAAGTTCCTGCTGGAGCTACACTGCATGTTGGAGGAGGGTAGGAAAAGAGAACTAAGCTGAGCTGCACAAAAGGACAGTCATCCTATGTTTACAGGATGGCTTCAGGCTCCACAAATCCAGGGTTGCCCCTCCCTCTACAACCCCCGGATCTGCAGAATTGGGACACCTTGCCCCTTTTACACTCAACTGCCCCTTTTACACTCAACGGCCCCTCAGATCCTTCCTCTACAACTAGGTAAGCTTTGCAACATTTGCATGCTTACAGCAAACAGGCAATCTAGCCATGGAGACATTATCAAACTACTGGACATAGTAAATGGGCTATCTTGGTTATCACTACAAAAAAATTTTCTCCTGCTGACAACAGTTCATCCTAATTAATTAGCCTCTTAGAGTTGGTTGGGCAACTCCCACCTTTTCATGTTCTCTGTATGTATATATATCTCCTCACTATATGTTCCATTCTATGCGTCTGATGAAGTGGGCTGTAGCCCACGAAAGCTTATGCTCAAATAAATTTGTTAGTCTCGAAGGTGCCACAAGTACTCCTGTTCTTTTTTGTGGACATAGTAATTATAAATAATATTTTATTTTCGTATTACTGTCTAGAAACCTTGAAGAACAACTGTACTGATCCAGCTAATCAATAACATACAAATATCAGAGAAACAAAGCCTGTATAACATCACACATTGTAACTTTAAAACCCTTTTTTAAAATATACTTCAGTTTTAGGAGGCCTCTCACTATATTTACTGACATAAAACTTTGTAAAAGGTTTCACAAAGGAATGTATCTTTTTCAAATGGAAACAACTCACCACCTATATGACTCCAACTATGTAATCAGCCCCTAAAATTTTCATTACTGGTCACATGCATAAATTATATACTAGTTACTAGTCAGGCAGGATCCAACTACAGACAATCATTACTATATAAATTACAATTAATCCTCTATTTTTGCTCACAAAATATGGTTGTTTGTGTCATTGCCAATAGGTGGCATGGACTGCAGAGAGAAGAACAAATAAGAATCTCATCCCACAAAGCCTGTTCAAATAAATAACCCTTACACAACAGACCCCTGTACTCACGTAAACAGAGCAAGACTTTTACAGGATCTGGCCTAAACTGCCCTTGGGCTACGAACAATAAAAAGTAATTAAAAATGCATATTTCTCTGTAGTATGGGGTGAAGAATGTAGTTCTCTAATTCCCATCCTTTTTACCTAGATTATTAGAATGCACATTATGATTTGTGTGACAAGCTTTCTTTAGCATTTCAACTGAAACTGCTCTCTAAAATGTGCCAATTTGCACTCCCCAACTTAAAAATCAATTAATGTATTGGAAACCCCACTAGATAAAAGCCATTGATTCTTTACTTTGCTGCTATAAGTGAGCATTTTTCCTCTTGTTCTTTGAAAGAGCCAACATACAGAATCAGAAAATAAATGAAATACAGTGTAGCAAAAGAGATTTTTAAACATAATATGAAAGGAAGGATATTTTTGTAAAACATCAACACAGTTTGGTTTTAGCACATTTTAAGTCAGATAATATGGATTCAGGGAACATCACTATATGCGTATACATGCTGTCAATCTCTTTCTTTCACTCAGTACTTAAAAAGAATAGTAAGTCTGCTGCCTATTTTTCAACATTGATCAACTAATGACCTCTCTAGAACTGTCTACTGATCTGTACTAAAGACTGTATGTTTCTGTGCAAGAATGGAATGGTTTAGGACTCCTAGATTTATTGTAATGGGACAGAATATATGGAAATATAAATAGACGAGGTCAAATGGGACTTCCTTATAAAACCCTATACGTAAATAATATAACAAATACTAAACTATTTGCAGATGAGTTCAGGGGAAACTGAGTAAAATTATATTTGTCAAGGTAAAAATAACAAGAACAAAATGCTTACTTGTCAGATGACTTACAGCACAGTATGATAACAAACTATATTCCAACTTCCAAGAAAGATTTAGCAGGGACAAGTTTGCGTCCAAGTAGTGCATTGACAGTCAATCCATATGGATAAAGTTCCAAATTACTTTGGAAAGCAGAGTCAAGCATAGGGATTAAGTAAAATATAATTTATATTCTAGCCCTAGTGGCATCAAAATCTGAATTCACTTAAAACTGCAGTAATCAGATCATCAACAGTAGGCTGGTTCAGCTCAGTACTGAGTACAGACATGAATTTTTATTGAATTGGAATTTAGATAAAAGTTATTTACACATCCAAGTAAAGTTTTTACCTGCACAGGTTTCATTTGATTCATCTTCATTATTTCCACAATCATTAGCTCCATCGCAAAGCCACCTCTTGGGGATGCAGCGGTTATTCTGGCACTTAAACTGATCATCAGGACAGCTACGATTGACTAGGAAAAAAATATTACTTTCTCCTAAGCATATCATCAAAAAAAACCTGCTGAAAACATGACTATATTAAGTTTCACTCATTGAAGAACTAGAGATACAATTAATATGATTACCCCATAATTTATAATCTTCATAGCTCAGAACTGTATTGCAAACAGGAAAAGTCGAGTCCCAGTTAAACAGTTGCTGAAGTTATTTCAGATATAATAATACAAAATCTGGAGACTCTATTAAAATAAAATGAGTTATACAAGTGCAAACAGGTATCAGTGAGAGAAGAATAAGGTCCATAAGATTGCATAGTCTTTATAGGAATGGATGGCTACAGATTGTAGGTAAATACCCAGCTCCATTAAGTCAATGATAAAACTCCTAGTGACTTCAAAGGGGCCAGATTTCACCTTGCATTTTTCATAAACATTATGAGTAAGAGCCTTAACTGGCATAACTCAGCATAACTCCATTGTAGCGATGACAATTTACATCAGCTAAGGATCTGACCACGCAACTACAATGATATGTTAGCATTTTCATTTAAGGTTAAAGGGCTTTGAGATCCTCAAATGAAAACCACTATCTAAATTCAAAGAATTACTATTATGAACTCATATTTTCAGAAGTTTATACTAAACTAATATCATAAGCCAGCATTTAACTTCTCAAATTTTGAGTATTCATTCTTATTTTAGTGTTCTAACAATGTAAAAAAGATTATTAAGATAGTTGCAATTCTATGACTCAAAATGTTAATTTGTCTGATATACCATGAAGTAGCCTAATCAATGTTGGCACATTATTAGAAAAAAAGAATTAAGCTGTAAAAATAATAAACCTTATACATTGTTCATTGTGCTTATTTTCCCCCATATTTAATATAGAATTCATTATATAATTATTTGAGATGACGTGTTCACACTAATTATCTGAGCATATATATATATATATATATATATATATATATATATATATATATATATATATATACACATACACACACACACACACACACACACTTATCACAGTGCAATGCTTATCAACCAACAATAAACATTTTAAAGGAAATTCATAACACAAACAACAACAACGAAGAAAAAAATTAAGGATGTCAGACAAACATATAAAAGCAACACATTTCACAGTTAAGGATTAAACCTCCAGTAGCTAGACACAGCCGGGTGCCATCTTAAATGTTAACCTACTATGTTCATTGTATGCAAGAACTGAATTTGCATGCTTTTGTGTATTTATCTCACATCTTTAAAATTCTCTTAAAGCCATTTTTGTGCATATTAGTCCCAGTTAAGTGAGAAAATGAATGACACTAATACAAAAGTATATTTAAGCGAAAAAAATACCGGCGCCTGATACTGCACTTGAAGCGAACAGGAGTTTTGTGTCAGTAAGGAGTCCATGAGTATGCCTTTAGTAGGCTCTGGATGAGGCCTCTGGTGAACTTCCTTCTCTAGTTCTCTCTAAAATACAACTGAAGAGCTCAATTCACCAAGCCCTGTTGACTTCAAAGTTCTGTGTGCAGAGAGGTTGCAGGATCAGACCCTTTCCCCATATCCATTTCCTCAAATAAGGATTCATCTAAAATCTGCAGCAACAACAAAAATACTACCAAGGGTCTTTATCCAAAGCCTATTGAAACTAATGGGAAAATTCTCATTTACTTCAGTGTGCTTTGAATTGGCCTAAACAAGGATGGGAGGCTTTGGTATATAAATATGTTTTTAACATTTTTTATAGCTCAGCTTTGGCAAACATAAAATAATTTTAAAAGGCCATATGCTTAAAATCATATCTTTAGTTTTAAACATTAAAATCATAGTTTAGTTTTAGACTCTCTTAAGGAATGAAAGGGTACAATAATTCACTAAAGTGAAGCCATCCAAGGACTTACACTGTAAAAGGTAATGCAAAGTGGCAATCATATGGACCTGTTACTTGTAATCAAACAGGCAGTTCAATTTTGTACAAATAACCCTTGAGATAGCAGATCCTGAAAGAACTATAGATAAGGAATGGCAGTAATCTAGTTTACCAGATACTGTAAGCGGCAGGGGAAAGCAGTTTTGCAATGCTTTTGAAATGATAAAAAGTAACCTTTGCTGGATTGCAAATATAGGGAAACATAAAACTGTGGTTCCTACTAGGTATGAAATTAGTCAAGATCTAAAAGTCATGAGAGCCAATGTTATTGCTCCTACATGATTCTGAGAACTAACAAATAAGCCCTCAGTTTTCCCTGAATCTAACTGCAACTACAGACACTAACCAAGATGTAACATTAGTAAAAGCAAAGAATCAGCTAAAAATTACTTATTTAAACCACTTAAAATGATTTATTATAAATAGATGAATATATTTATAAATAGATGAAAGTTATACTTTCCTTTGGTTAAAAAAAACCTGACAACTGCTGAAAGATTGGGAGGTTGATATTTTATTTCTGATTTAAATTACATAAAATATTTTTATCATGGAACTGTTCTTAAAAAGCAGAGGTGAGGTACACTGCGTTACCTGCATTACAGGTGCAACCACCACTGGGGACAATAGACCCCATACTACATGAGAGTTGTGTGAGGGGATACCTCAGACATCTTTTCCTTTAAGAAGTAAAGGACCAGAGCCTCACCTGGTGTACATCAATGTGGTTCCATTCAAATCATTGCAGCTACGCCAATTTTCACAGGCTGAAGACTTGGCCCAAAATGTAAGTTCTGGTCTAGAATTCAGTCCCTTACTCCTCAGACTGGCGAGGACCAAGGACCAGATTTTTAAAGAGTTTTAGGTCCCTAAAAAGAAGCAGCTAGATATCCAGTGGGATTGTCAAAAGCACCTAAGCAGGTTAAGTGTCTAACTCCCATCGAAATCAATGGAACTCAGGAGTCTATCCCGCTTATGCACTTTTGTAAATCCCCAAGAAATCATGCGGACCTCTCAACTCTTCTTCTCAGGGCTCTCTTTGATCAACTGAACAGTAGCAAAAATGTACTTCAATGGAACCTGTTTCCATCCCTCCTGCCTGGAGAGACATTTGCCATAGTTAGAACGTTTTATGGAATGGGTGAGTAGAAAGGAGATCCTAGGGAGCACTTGGGAGAATGATTATACTAAATAATATGTTACACACTGTCGTGTATAGCTTTTAAAACAAAAAAATGGTCTTTATCATCAATACATATGGTTAAGAAAAGTATGAATGATTGCAAAATCTGAATTCAACTTCAGTGGCATGAGGGTTTTTGGTTTTTTTTATTTTTAGAATTTCTTTAAAGTGCTGGTGGAACTTGATGCATCAAGATTATCATTAAATCCACTCTCTTTATTCATGTGAGCGGTAAGAAAGCAAACGGTAATAACACTTGGTTCTTATATAGCATTTATCATCCCTAGATCTTAAGTAAGCAGGATGTGGCTCCTGCTCAGATATGAGCAAATATATTTACTTATTGTGTACCACATAAAAGCACAAGCCATGGAAACACCCATTAGAGGGAGACAAGGAGGAGGGAAGCTGTATGTAGTCATGTTATGAGAAGTGAATGTGGGATTTCATGTATACTTCTGTTTACAAGCATTGTCCGGCTCTGGATGAGAATGGTTTTGTGTTAATTGCCATCTTAACAATTAGAATTTTTTTAAAAAAGATATATTCTAGACTATAGTTCCCCTTGTGGAGTGTCCAGCAGTTTATTCTGACATGGAGAGGGAGCTTCCTCCCCCTTTTCAAAGTACAGGCAAGGGAGTCAGCACCCAGAACCAGAGGATCTCGGAGGCTATGGTTATCCCGACGGGTGTGCACACTCACTACATTACATCTTCCTGGCACCCTGTGGCTCTCAATATGGCTCAGGTGCAAAACCAACGATGTGTAATGTGGTATGGAAATGCTTGGGGGATTGTGTTCCATACTTTAAATGGCAATACTATCCTCTATGGGCGCCCATCCCACAACCCCAATTCTGCCAGGATTTACCAGGAAGTGGGGGAGAGCACTACAAAATTCACATTTACACAGATCTAGTGGTACACAAACCCTACATAGGAGGTGGAAACCAACAGCTACCATAGCCCACAGACACTGCAGTTGCCTGGCCTACCTGTTAGTGGTAGTTTATGCAAATTCTCTTTGTTAATAGGTCAAATTTAATAATAGAATGAGGCACAAGTAGAGAGCACAGGTAGTCATTAGTAGTTCCTGCCTTCCACTCCAACATGTAGAAAGGATAAAAGCAGGACAAGAACCAGTCAAACTCCCAGACAATGGAATGGGGGAATCAGAACCTAAGGAAACATCTCTTCTCCCAAGACTACTGATGACCATACAAGTAAACACTGAGTGACTGGAACACCATTGGTGTTTGGAGGGAATACCAGGCAGAGCTAGATCACCCATGTGGCAGCTGCTCTACAAGTTACTGATCCCCTAACAGGCCTACAGAATATCCTGTTGAAATTCCAGCAAGTACTGATGGTGCTAGGTTCAGCATTAATGCCTCTTCTGCAGTTTCTATATTCTCAGCAAATTATTTGCCACTACAGGGTGAGGAGCCAATGGTAGCATGGTCATGTGCAGGCCATACTGCTAAAGGGCAATAAGGGACCTGTAAACTAAATAAAGTGGCAAATCTTCCAGCTGAATTGCCCAAGATCCAGTGCATAGGGAAGTGGCTCCCCATCGATCACTGGGATCTCCATGGTAGCCGTGGTCTGCAAATCCATGCCAAGCCCCAGAAGGAGTGAATTCTAGCATTTTCTGCAGTTTGCAAATCATAGATATATTTCTTCACCTACCCCATTTTATGAAGTATGAAACTCCTATTAAATCTTATTGTTTATTAATATAGAGTTTGTTTTTCATTTCATTTCTGCAATTACATGAAACATGTTTAAAAGAGGAGCAACTAAGGGCCTGATCCTGCAGTCCCTGATTAGATTATGTTGCCCTAGATTTGAGGTGTGTGTATATCCCAGAATGTGATCAAACTGTGACCATATTGTGTCCATTCAGCCATCCTGAAGTATAGAAATAGAACATCACATAGTTAAGGGTTAATTTGGAGACAGGAGCAAGGTCAAGCACTTTCTGCTAATCAGAATGGGAGGCGGGGACAAACAAATAAACAACTGAGACTGAAAAACCTTGGTGGTTGGAAAACCTTGAGTCTAGATGTCTCTGATGTTAAAAGTTTATTGAAAGTTAGAAAAGTGATGATAAAGTAGGGTCATTATGACCTATGTGTTTTGTAGAACTTAGCTATAAAAGATTAGCTCAGGGGTCAGCAATCTCTGGCATGCAGCTCACCAGGGTAAGCACCCTGGTGGGCTGGGCCAGTTTGTTTACCTGCCGCGTTAGTAGGTTCGGCCGACCGCGGCTCCCACTGGCCGCAATTCGCCATCCCAGGCCAATGGGTGCAGCGGGAAGCGGTGTGGGCTGAGGGATATGCTGGCCGCTGCTTCCCAACACCCCACTGGCCTGCGACGGCGAACTGCAGCCAGTGGGAGCCGCGGTCAGCCAAACCTGCTGACACAGCAGGTAAACAAACTGGCCCGGCCTGCCACGGTGTTTACCCCGGTGAGCCGTGTGCCAGAGGATGCCGACCCCTGCTATATTCCCTGCTTGTGTAAATGAGCAGAGCTCCACTGACTTCATGTGCAGAGAGGCATGCTAAGCACCAACTTGAACCCTGCTTTAACAAGTGTTAGTCTCTCTTCCCTTCAGTTTCCCTCTGTCACCCATCCATTCATTATGATGGGAGTTTTATTGGGCAGATAAACATATCTGAAAACACACAGCATTTAGAATTACAAAAATCATTGCAGGTATACCTTTAACTGCTTAGCAACCTTTTATACTTGTATTTCTAAAGAAGCTTTCATTGACATTAATGCAAAGTGAATACATGTATGCAACCCTTTGTTACTAAATCATTTTAGAAGCACACTGTAGGGAAAGCTTCAAAATCTGATAATTCTTATTCAGCAATTTAGTGTATAAGTGTGACTAGAGACCAAATTGCTGATCTCCTCCAGCTGATAAAATTAAAATTTGAAAAGCACTAAACACATTTTTTTAAATTGTCTAATATAACAAACAAAACCCATTTAAAAATTTTTTTTTAGAAATGCTAATTCACTTTTATTTATACAAATTCAGTCAAGAGTTTCCCTCCATATCACCCAATTATTCTGTTTATAATTACAGCAAATTCAGACTAAGCCAAAAACATGTTAAATTACTGTAGAAACTGCTTCAAGAGGATTATTTTTACATATTTTTGCTAATAAGCTACATAATATGCACAGATTTGGGAACAAGTTTGAATTCATTTATAAATGTGTAAATATGAGTAACTCCAAAGAAGTAAAGGGAGTTAGTTATTCTAAACTAGCATCAATTTACATAAAATAAGAAATTAGCATGCTGTACCCAAATATTTTACCTCATGGAATTATTAATAGATGTACACTTTACTGCAATTTAAGAGCTCTTGGTCTTAGAAGAAGGAAGGCTATGAAAATCTCAAATTATTGCGAATATACAGCATTGTGTTATAGGCGTCTTCTACAGTACACAGTATAGCTAAAGTAAAGTAGTCTTTAAGAATACTGTATGTCAACTGCAGATTTATTATTTTGGAAGATGTACTAATTGCAAAGTGGAAGTAAATTAAGGGAAATTTACTGACAAGAAAATGAGCAACTAGCTATAGTGCTGATACAAAGCTTTGTAATTTGTACAAACCACACCAGTGTCAGATAATCCAAGCTACCTGGCTTTGCCAGTATAAATGATGATTGATGACTAGTTAAGCTGTTCTTGAGCATTTTTAATGCATATATATGTATTTTCCCATGATAAGAACAAGGAATTGGGACTCAGGATTCATGTGGTGAGATCCTTCCTTATACTCTAGCCACTTTATGCAAAATAATGGGACCAGAACAGAGTAAATGGACCTTAACAGTGCCATATCCAGCCACAGGAAGATTCCAGTGGTGCAAGAACTGTTGTAAACAGCCAGAAGTCTGCCTCCCATCTGGCTTGCGGGAAGTGTTGGGAGGCAGCTGCAGCACACAACACCACAGAGATTCTGGCCAGCATTGATGTCACTAGGGAGGCTGCTGTAATTTAGACAGACTTCCTGGACTGTCTAAATTGCACCAGTCTCTGGAGCAGCCCAGCATCCAGAAGCTTCAAAGGTAGTTTAGATCCACCTTAACACTCCTCCCTGTTGGCTGCAAGTTAGAGGTGTAGCACAGAATCTCACCCTAGATTCTGTTCCTTGCTCTACCCTGACTTACAATGTGGCAAGGAACAATTCACCTATCTGTGCTACAGTTTACTTATTTATTTACTTAAAATTGAAATAATATTTGCCTAGTTGATAGTGGTGTTGCAAGGTTTAATAAGTGCTTCTAAAGCACTCATTTCCTCACATGAAACGAGGCATGACGTAAGACTGCTATAGTAATAATTATTTTCATTAACAAACATCCAAGCATTTGTGTTCCAACACTTATTTTGCTGTAAGATGTGGGCCAGTGTGAAGAAAACCCCACTCTTCTTCCATGCGTTTCAGTTCTCATATGTCGTCTCTACCATATACTGAGTAGTGAAGCTCTAAAGCAGCGATAGTCAGACTGAGGCTTGTGAACTGCAAGTGGCTCTTTAATGTGTCTCTGGCAGCTCTTTGCAGCACAATATAAAAACACCGTGTGATTTAATTATTAACCAATCTAAGTTAGTAACCAATCAGGATGTTTTTACTATGTTATTAACCAATTTGAACTGATAAAATAATAATACTTAGTCATTTTGCTGTGAGAATGATTTATATATATATATATAATAGTAAATGAAACAATGAATTCATACTTTTGTGGCTTTTTAGGGTAATGGTAATCAGTAATTTGGCTCCTGAACCACTGAGATCTGAGTATCACTGCTGTAGAGTATCTTGTTCCAAACCTATGTCTGTTTTCTTGGACCTTCTTCAAGATACCATTGCCAAAAAGCAGTGAAGTGTTTAAGGAACCTTCTGCATAGTAATTCTGTCTTCAGAGTATTTAAATTGATTCTCCTCTTTTTTTTCAAGCAAAGATCCAGTGTATGCCCCTGGTCCACCATCCGGCAGTTTGGAATGGCACCAAGAGCAAAGGATATGAAAATGGACACTTTTAGAGCATCAGAATTAATACCACTACAACCATTGGCATAAGCAGACCACAGAGGAGGTATCTCGTATTACACTATGAAACAAATATGCTCCTGTTTACTACATGTGTGGAATAACTGATGCGATTAAACAGGAAAAGAAAATGAATTATTTGCATAAATTATTTAATGACTGCTACTTCAGTCTTATTCCCCTCAGACCTTAGTATTTAGCACAAACTCGCAGTATCATGTTGACAATTTTAAAAATGAAAACAAAACACGAAATGCAGTTTTAAAATTATTTAGAGAAATACATACAGCAAATTTCTGAATGCTCATCACTGGCATCCAAACAATCATCATCTCCATCACACCGCCAGCGGTCCTGGATACAGCGCTTGTTGTTACACTGAAATTCTCCAGGTTTGCACAACTGAGGAAACGCTTCTCCAGGATTAACTAGAAAAAAATCCAAGTCATGTGTATATTTTTAAGCTTGATAAAAAAAAATGCAATATTACCTGCACATAAGCAGATATGAATTCTTCTTCATGCTGTCTCTCTTAAGAACATTCTGTTCTTAGTAAGCTTTACATATTCACACTAATTCCATCCTACAGTAGGATGTATATCCACATTTATGGTTGATGTACTTAATGTATTTTTAATAAACAAGTGCACACTCAGATTACATTATCACCCAGGAAAACGTCTACAAGTTCAGAAGACAAAACAGACACAGAACTCATCATGAAATCATTGTTCTCAGAATGACTTGTAAAATATGCTGATGCCACCTCAAAAGCTAGTAAAAAAACCATATACAACAGGACAAATATGCTCTCAGTTATACAGGTCCGATCACGATAACCTAAGGCCCAATTTTGTGTCCAAAGGCATAGCCCAAGCACTTGGAATGTGTAATGAAGATTTCCTTTGGACAAATGGGGTGTAAAGATACTTGAGCATATTAGAGGTTATCAGGTTCTTGCTGATAACATGGCTGATCTGGGCATAGTTATATAAGGACCGGGGAAGCTGATACACAGGAGTCTATTATAGAGAAGGGTGTCTCTTCTCTCCTCCCATGTGTAAAGGCTGGAAAGGCCTCAAGTGGTTAATACCCAGTAGTTTGAGTTGATAAGTTGTAGCTTTGAGTTTTGTTTCTAGAAATGAAGCAAGCCCTGAGGAAAGTGATATGAAGTGACCTGTAACTCGGATTTTATTTTTCATTCTCCATCTGCAGAGTCAAACACCGTGTTACAGCAGAAAAAAACCCTTTGCAACATTGTTCTTCTCTTCCCAGACCCCTCATAAGTCTCTGTATAGGGGATCCATGGGGTTCAAGCTATGTGACTGATTAGGGAGAAGCCAACAGACAGGGGCAGGAGAACTGCAGAGGTGATAAAATGATTCACACTCTAACGGTACCGATCATCATTAATTTACCTAAATTATTCCTCTGCATTTCGGAGCCCCAACAAAGTGGAAGTGTTTTGTTTGAGACTTCCTTGCAGCATGACTCCTAGAGGAGTTGCCCCTGGCAGAAGTTAATTTGTTGGCAGTAGGTCTCCATTTCATAGTATAATAGAAACTCTACAAGGGAAACCCCATGTAACCTCTGCATTAGGGAAAATCTGGATTTCACTTCCTTATACCATTATTATGATCTTCTGTACTTCATAGGCCAACAATCACTCTCATATTGCTCACACAAAATTCACATTGACTTCACTGTGACTGTGAGTTTTGAATGAGCAATGTGAGTCAGACTAGCTCTTTGTATGCACTGGTACTCATCTGCCTATGTTTTCAAACTTTGCATAATACTTATGTTCCAAGAATATACAAGTACTCTGGATAGTGTTAATAAAAATTAAGCTGTTAATTGAAAATATGAATAAAGCATAAATTAATGAGACATTCTCATTTTGTACAGCTATAGGTAAAGAAGTTCAGGAGTGTTCAATATAATGGACATAAGATTTAATACAAGTAAAATTAATCATATGTTCTTAGAAACAAATTGGCATATTCTATAATTGAATATGTTCCAAAATACTAAAGCTAGAAATTTGCAACATTACCAATATTACACTGGTGAATTAATATTTTTTGAGTGGCAAGTTTAATTTTGTTACAAGCTGATGCATTTTTCAGCAGTATTTTAATAAAGACATCCAGAGAATGGTTAAGCTATTCAGAGATTGGTGCATCTTCTATCCCTGGTCTTGTCTTACATATAAAATGTCAGCTTCAATTTTTCACAGTTTCAACTTGAGGATTTGCTATGCTTGATTTCTCCTTAAGATATTTACTTCAGAGAATGCCATGGAAGCCAGTTAATATGCTTTTATTATTACTTTTATCGTGATGCCCCGTGAAATGTAACAAAAAGTCTTTGGAAGCATCAGAGTATCCTATTATATTAGACACTATGGAATATTTTCAAATGCATTTAACTTCAAATATTGCACATTTAATAGTTTTGTTTCACTCTTCAAGCTTTAACTATCTGTGCACAATTAGAAAGTTTATTCAATTAATAGTTATTTGTCCAATGTAAAATTGCTGAATAGCAATAAAGTCTCTAGGCGAATTTTTTTTAAATTTTCAGATTTGAATTTCTCTCTCCCATAACAGTAATATATATCCAGATATTCTTCAAGAAAATCTTACTCATGCACATTGTACTGTTTTCCTCTAGGAGATGATGATCAGCACAGGCACAAACTCTGCCTCCAGGAATGGCTAAACAAAGAGTGCTGCAGCCTCCATTATTAACACGACATGCATTGTCACCTGCAATTAAAAAAAAAAGTAATCAACACATAATAGTGCAAAATCCATGCTGTAACTAGAGAGCATGTAGAAAATGAACTGAGATCTGCTTTTATGTACAAGGAAACATGTTATTGTGGAAGCTCTTCTGCTGTTATTGTCTATACCTGCAAGTTTTACAACAACAATTATATCATCAGTTCATAAATGTTATCTCTCACTCTTTAATAAATATTAGCATTTTTACAGGACACATACACATGAGTTCAAAAATTAAAATGAACTTCATTATTTTTAAATAGACAATAACATAAAATGAAAAAATCTCAGCTATATTGGCAGCTAAGACCCAAGGGCAAAAATGTGACTACAATGACAGACTAGGTTATTATATCCCAGGCCTGAGAAGCTGGAAGTGTTATGTGGAGAATAATGAGGAAAATGCATAAAATAAAATAATTCTATCAGCAGTAAATATTTAACTCAAATGCACACATTATCAGTGTAGTCTGGCACTAGACTGACTGACCCAGAGTAGACTAGGATCCTTTTCATCATTCTCAAATCTAAATTTAATTTGGCACGCTTACAAAAGCATAGAAATGAAAGAAAGTGAAAGCTAGACAGGCCAATGAGTCTGCATAAACTCTTTAACATCACTTAACTTCTGAACTCAGAGGCAATCAAGCTTGGTTCATATTGTTCCCTCCAACCAGGACTGCCACCTTTAAAAAAGCAGTTTCCAGCTATGGCTATGGTTTTCCTGCTGTTACTGCATGATCTAAGTTCCAAATATGTAATACTTTATAGTATTGTTTAGCTTTTTATCTAAGCGAGAGTTCACCATTTTCATGTGCCAAAATTAATTACACCTTTAGTTTGAAAACTGAAAAACTAAAGAAATAAAAAAGTCAATAATTCATAATGGAGAATAAATAAGAAAAGAAAATGGTGAAATATGAGGATATACTTTTCCGTGTTGTGAATGGGAGTTAAGCACCCGCTTATTCTAATGTGAGTTATGCTCATAATTTGCTACTGCCTATGAATTTTAAATTCTGAAGAACAAATTACTATTATGCCAGAATTTTATGCCTCTGTCATATGAAAAAGTAGAAACTGACAAGTTACTTTCTGTCCTGTCATGAAGTGACATTACATAGAAAATCATAATAATAATTTCATAAGCTTAGTTAGAATTAGACTGAAACACTTCTAGGGCTTGGTCCTATATTCCTCATGCACTCAGAACAGACACTGAGATCGATGTGAATGTTTGAGGAATGAAAAAAAAATCAGATCCCACTTTATTTATTTATTTTAAAGTATGGAGAGTATTAAGAAAAGGGAAAAATTTGCCTGAAGGTTTTTATCATCTGCCAATGCTTGCTGCATCCCCTCTAACCACCAGCTCAACTCTCCGACATACTCTGCTACAAGGGTCTGATTCAAAGCCATTGAAGCCAGTCTTAAGTATTTCAGTAGGCTTTGAGTCAGACCCTAATTACTTAGTCATGCACTGCCATTGTCATCTGACTGCTGCTCCTCAAGTAATGCTAGGTTTCAGATGCTGCTGGTAATGAACCATGGTTAGAGAGACCATAACCAGTGATCCAAGTCTGTACGAATCTTGTAATGGATTTCCAAATCTTCCACTCCTTGAGTCCACTATTAGCAAAATTCCACTAAATAAGGGCACATTCGGTGAGTGCTAATAAACTAAATAGTGTTTAACCAGGTGTGAAATGTTCAACAGTGGTTTTCCAAAAAATATTGTATCAGATACAGACAATGAAAAAAATAATAAAATCCAGAACATATTTTGTTTATTTTTATTTAGAATATTTTTTTTCAATTTAAGTCACTTTAGATTTGGTAAATCATCTCCTCTTTTAATGACGACAGCTGGTTAATTGGGAGCAGCCTGTCCACCAAAATATACCATCACTGGATGGTGTTCCGCTTATGTGCAGGGTCACCCCCGCCCCTGAACAGGGAAGCAGCAGCAGGTGGCTGGCTGCCAGATGAGCTCCTCTTCCCCCCACCCGTAAAGTTGTAGACTGCTGCTTTTCTTCCCCTGCTGCTGGAGTCCCATGCGTTGCCTCTGCCTCCACGCTCTCCTCACCTCAGTGGGCAGTCTGCAAAGTTGGCTGGCCAGGCCATAGGTGCTGAGTTTTTAATCTGCAGCAGGGTGCTCTGTCCCTGGCTCTGCCCAAGCCACGCCCCCACCCCACTCCACCCCACTCCTTCCCCCAGTGCCCCACCCTGCCCTGCTTCTTCCCACCCCCGCTCTGCCCCCACCCTGCCTCTTTCCCACCCAGTTTCACCCGCTGCAGCCTTGCTCCTCCCCCTGCCCCCTAGCACCTCCTCACACTGTGAAACAGCTGATCTGCGGAAGGCGGTCGGCACTGGGAAGGAGAGGGAAGCACAGATCGGCAAGGTCTGCCAGCGGGCAAGAGGCGCTGGGGGGGAGAGGTGTTGATGGGGGGGCTGCGGTGTTGATGGGGGGCTGCTGGTGAGTGCTAAGCACCCACCATTTTTCCAGTGGGTGCTCCAGCCCCAGAGCACCCACGGAGTTGGTGCCTATGGCCTAGGCTTCCGCCTCCCTGCTCCCAGTCAGACTGCTGCCTTCTACCTAGGCTCCTGGCTCAGAGCTGGGCTCCCTATATACCACTCAGAGTCAGGATGCCCCTGGGTCCCTGGTCCCGGCTCCCAGATGGGCTGCTGCCTGGGTTTCCCACACCTGGCTCACCACTACCAGCCAGATTGCTGCCAAGGCTCCCGCTTGGAGTCAGGCTGCCCCCAGGGTCCCTGCTCCCAGTCGGGCTGGTGCCTGGGCTCCCTGCTTTCCACCAGGAGCTCCTCACTGGGATCCCAGGTATCTGCTCTGCTCCCTGGTGGGGCAGCTGCACTGCTCATGGTGGGGAGCAGGGATCCAAGGTGGAGGGGCAGACAGGCTCCCGGTGGGGAGCTGCTAGCCACGGGGCAGCCAGGCTTCTGGCAGGGAGATGCAAGCCTGGTCTTTCAGCCCCCTAACACTTCCCCTTTTAAGTCAGTGGACGCTCTCCTGGTGAGGAGGTGCACCACAGACAGAAGAAGGGTTCTGTGGATGAGAATTACTGCAGTAATTACATATGTTAGGTCCACTTAAGTTTGTGGTGTAGACATGCCTTAACTCTATGAGAGGGAAGGTGCGCAGGACACACCTCTTTTGTCAGCATCTCCCACTAGCTAATTTAGGAGGCTCCCATCTAGCACAATAGCTTTTGCAAATCTCGTTCTAAGGTGCTTATTCCTCCCCATGCATTGTACAGGGATCCTAAGCACCTAACTCAGGCTCTGTGAATCCCATTGTAGTTCCAGTGATTTTCCAGGAGATTGCTATGCTTAAGTCCCTTTGTGGATTTGGGTCTATGAGACTTAGGAGCCTAAGTACCATTTTCAAAAGTGACTTAGTGCCAGGTGTTTAGTCACCTAAAGATGTATGGAATTGTCAAAAGCACCTAGTGGTTGGATTTTCAAAAGCACCTAGCCAACTAACTCTCAACCTAGCCAAATAACTCTCAACTTTTAGGTGTCTAAATACCTTTACAATCTGGCTGTTAGGCTTCAAAATTTTACCTCTAGATTTTTTCCCTGCCTGGACAACCCTAATCCATCTTTCCTGAAAACTAATGGTTACTATGTCCCATTAAGAGAATTTATTTTATGTCTTAGCAAGCTTGTTTAAGATATGCAATATCTCATATATATTATAATGCAGTGTAGCAGATGTCTTGATATTTATGCATATCTGGGGGTAGAGGGCCAGGGAGAAGCGCAAATAGTGAAAACAAGTTGCAGAAACACACTGTGAAATCTTCATTCAGGAAACCACACTATATTTTGTCCAAGTTATTGCTCATTAGAGGTTGCAATTACTGCTAATTGCAAAGATGCAGAACCATAGGGAGCTGTTTATGTTCAGAGATTAGGTCAGCATGTAGGAAGAAGATTCAATTGGAGTAGATTCACAAAGGGGGTTTAAGTGTTACACTGCCTAACATCTAGGTGCCCTGCCACCCAGTGGAATTAAATATTTCTTGGGACAAAGAGAGAGATTGACTCTATAGCCCAGTGATTAGGGCATTCAAATTGGATGCAGGAGAGTAAGGTTAGAGTTTCTGCTTCAATTAATATTTAATTATTTATACAAAGTGCAACAGCTTCAACAGAACCCCCACCCCAGAATACCCTGATGGTTTGGGTACACAGCTAAATTTGTAGGAGATCTGGGCTCAAGTCTCAGCTCTAAGGTAGGCAAAACAGGGATTCAAACCTGGCTCTCCTATGTTCCAGGGACATCCTCTACCCACTGCGCTTCTGCACATTTTGGGACACACAAATGACAGGCAGCCCAAAATTCCTGATTGTTGACTCCGGCTGTCTTTTGTGCAAGCTAGGTGTGCCCTTAGCATGCCTTCTGGATCAGGCCCCAGAGACAAGACAGATGAGGAACACCTACCTTGAAGATCCCAGCCGGGCTTAAGCATGTGTGAGGGCTCCGAGCAGCTCATTAGCAGCATGGCGGCATCAGGACTTCGGCAGCTTTGCACATGCCCATTAATGGAAATTTAGGGACCTCTGGAAATTTAGATGCCTACAGGGTTAGCTGAGAGGGGGTTTTGTGAATATCACTTTGTTTTGTCTACCTAAAGATGTCTCCAGGGATCTTAGGTTTGGTGTCACAAAGGCATAGATTCAACCCAAAACCTAAGATCTCTGGAGGCAGGGGCGGCTCTAGCAATTTCGCCGCCCCAAGCACGGCGGCACACCGCAGGGGGCACTCTGGCAGTCGCCGGTCTCGCGGCTCCGGTGGATCTCCTGCAGACGTGCCTGCGGAGGGTCCGCTGGTCCCACGGCTCTGGTGGAGCATCCGCAGCCACGCCTGCAGGAGGTCCACCCAAGCCACAGGCACGCCTGCGGGAGGTCCACCGGACCCACCTGCCGCCCTCCCGGTGACAGGCAGAGCGCCCCCCGCGGCATGCCGCCCCAAGCACGTGCTTGGCGCGCTGGGGTCTGGAGCCGGCCCTGTCTGGAGGCATCTACAGGTATGCAAAACAAGAAAGATGACAATTTTTCTGTTTAAATGTTCTAATTTTTACGTAACTAGCAGAGCGGACATTCCTATCTAGTGTTGGCCATCATTGCGACACCCTTTATTTGCTATCTGGAAAGTTATGAAAGAACAGTTTATCATTTCTGATGGGATTACAATATAACTCACCCGCTGGTATTCAGAAATATTGCACTACCTATATGTGTTATACTTACTGTGCACTTAAGCAGGAGCTACACAACAAGAATAAATAGTCATTTGTCTGTGTCTTAGTCTATTTAAGGAGTGCGAGGGGTGACAATGAATGGGTAGTATATTATTTCACATATACATTCATCTTAAAGAAATTAATCATATTAGATCAGAAAAAAATGCTATAAAAAAGCATTTAAGTGTACAGAATAAGACTATAGTCCCACTGAGGTTTATACAGTTGTTAAAAAATGTTGGATAAAATATTTTAGTCAATAAATATGTATGTATTGCATGCAAGCGTCTGTTTATACTCTGAAAGAACATTACACAAAACAACAAAAAAACCCAAACAAAGCTGTTAAGTTCTAAAATGTTAATTGCCGAAATATCTGTATGAAATATTCCACAAGAAGGAGTAATTATTCAAGCCTGATTAAATCCTGCATCAGATTTATGTCCCTCAACTGTTTCTTTAAGAGCAGGAACATCATGGTAAACACATTTTAAACCCAGATCAAAATTATAACACCACACAGTTATCAATCAGCAAATACATTCATACAGTTCACATTGTCCTATCAGAATATGGGATTTACTGGAATAAATGTTTTTTAAAGTAAAACATTTTATGGATAGAATTTTCTGTTTGGAAAATCTAATCAACATGTTTCATTTCAGGTTGACATAAATATCCGACTCCTCTTGAGCCTATGCCATGCCTCATGTGAGTTCTGAGTCCCTCATGTCTCTCTCCCAGGGGCTCTGCTCTGTGGCCTCACTATGCCATCCATGATGTATCATAGTCTTGCCCGGTCCCATGATTCACTGCAGCAACTCAGCCACAGGGAGAAGCCACAGTGTGTCATGGCAGATGTAGTCCAGCTTTGGATCTGGGCCCCCATGAAAATCAGGTTATGATTCACCTAGAACTGCAACTCCCATGAGGCACCTCCATCACTCAGGAAAATGCAGAGATTCATGTTGACCTGAAATAAAATATTCCATTTTAGGTATTTAGGATCATATAACTATAGAAATGTGTGGCTGGAAGGGACCTCAGATCATCATCTAGGTCATCCCTTCATGCTGAACCAGAACTAAAGACCATCTCTAGATCATCCCTGACAGATGTTTGTGCAACCTGTTAAAAACCTCCAATTGCAGGGATTCCACAACCTTCCTTTATAACCTATTCCAGCACTTAACTATTCTTATAGTTAGAAAGGTTTTTTTCCTAATATCCAAACTAAATCTCCCTTGCTGCAAATTAAGCAGGTTACTTCTTGTCCTAACTTCAGTGGACAAGAAGAACAATTAATCATCTTTTCCTTTGTAACCGCCCTTAACCTCTTTGAAGACTGTTATCAGGTACCCACATGAGTCTCCTTTTCTCAAAAATAATCATGTCTGGGTTTTTTTAAATCTTTGCTCACAGGTCACATTTTCTAAACCTTTTATCATTTTTGATACTCTCCTCTGGACTCTCTCCAATTTACTCACATATTTCCTGAAGTGTGGCACCCAAAATTGAACACAATACTCTAGCTGAGGTGTCACTGGTGCTGAGCAGAGTGTAACAAATTATCTCCTGTGCCTTACATACAACACTCCTTTTAATATACCCCAGAAGGATATTAACCTTTTTCACAACTGCATCACATTGTTGGCTCAAGCTCAATTTGTGATACAGTATAACCCTAAATGCTTTTCAACAGTGCTACTGTGTAGCTCATTATTCTGCATTTTGTATTTGTGCATTTAATTTTTCCTTCTTAAGTGAAGTACTTTGCACTTGTTTTTATTGAATTTCATCTTGTTGCTTTCAGGTCATTTGGAATTCTAATCTTGTCCTCCAAAGTTCTTGCAGTCCTTCCCTGTTTGGTGTCATTTGCAAATTTTATAAGCATACGGCTCCAAAATTGTTTCAGTTAGTTTCTCAAGTGCTTTGGGTGAATTTAACCAGGAATAAACCTTGAATACATATAACTTATCTAAATATTCTTTAACCAGTTTACTTCCCTATTTTGGCTTGTGTTCCTTCCTCATTGTTAACATTAATTGCATTAAGCAGCTGGTCACCATTCACTTTTTTTAGTGAAGACTGAAGTAAAATAGGCATTGAACATTTCAGCCTTCTTGGTGTCATTCGTTATTAGCTCTCCTTCCCCACTAAGTATTGGGCCTACACTTTCCTTTTGTCTTTCTGTTATACCTAATGTATTCATAAAACCTCTTCTTATTGCCTTTTATATCTCTTGCCAGGTATAATTCATTTCTGATTTTGCCCCTATGGGCTTGCAATGTTGTTTTGTAGTCATCTTTAACAATTTGTCCATTTTTCCACTTTCTGTAGGCTTCCTTTTAGATTTTCATGTCATTAAAAACCTGGTACAGCCATATTGCTTTCTTGTTATTCTTCCTACCTTTCATTCATGTTAAAATAGTGTGTTGTTGTGCCTTTAATACTCTCTTTGAGAGACTTCCACCTCTTCAGATCTCTTTTTTCCCTTATATTTTTTCTTCCCATGGGACATTACGTACCATTTCCCTGAGTTTGTTAAAGACAGCTTTTTTGCAGTCCATCATTCTTATTCTGCTGCTCTTATTCCTTCCTTTTTTTAGAATAATAAAATCTATCATTTTGTGCTTACTTCAACCCAAGTTGCCTTCTATCTTCAGAACGTACTGGAGATTGTGTTTTGTATAATACTTTTCCAACAGATATCCAGGCAGTTAAAGTCTCCCATTATTACCTGGTCTTGTGTTTTGGGTATTTCTGTTATTTGTTCTAGAAATGCCTCATCCACCTGCTCCTCTGATTTGGTGGTCTATAGTAGATCATTGCTATGTCATTGTCCCTATTTTCCCCCCTTTTATCTTCACCCAGAGACTTTCAAGTGCTCTGCTACTCACCTCCTTCTGAATCTCAAAACAACTGAATACATTCTTGATGTATAATGCAACAACTCCTTTTTTTACCTGCCTGTCCTTCTGAACAGGCTATAGTCCTGTATACCAATATTCCAGGCATGAAATTATCCCACCAAGTCTCTGTGATGCCAAATATGTCAAAAATTTGCTTGCATACAGAGACTTCTAGTTCTTCCTGTTTATTCCCTATACTCCTTGCATTTTTGTATAGAAATGTAAGCTGTTGAGCAGATTCCCCAACTGTATTCCCCCCGTCTTCTTTCTCCTATGACTCTATTGTAGTTTTTCATTCCATTCCCCCAATTTCCAGCCCTCTGTCAAGGTTACCTTGTAATGCTTACATAAGAAGAGACGGTTACTCACTGTAGTAACTGTTGTTCTTCGAGATGTGTTGCTCCTATCCATTCCAGTCAGGTGTGCGCGCCGCGCGTGCACGGCTCTCCGGAACATTTTTACCCTAGCAACTCCGGCGGGCCGGCTGGCGCCCCCTGGAGTGGCGCCGCTATGGCGCCTGTTATATACCCCAGCCGGCCCGTCCGCTCCTCAGTTCCTTCTTGCCGGCTACTCCGACAGTGGGGAAGGAGGGCGGGTCTGGAATGGATAGGAGCCACACATCTCAAAGAACAACAGTTACTACGAAAGTCTCTTCTTCTTCGAGTGATTGCTCCTATGCATTCCAGTCAGGTGAATCCCAAGCCTTACCTAGGCGGTGGGGTCAGAGTGAGACGTTGTGGAGTGTAATACTGCGGAGCCGAAGGCTGCATCGTCTCGTGATTGCTGCACCAACGCGTAGTGGGAGGCGAAGGTGTGGACAGAAGACCAGGTAGCCGCTCTACAGATGTCCTGGATGGGGACATGGGCCAGGAAGGCGGCCGACGAGGCGTGCGCTCTCGTCGAGTGAGCAGTGAGTCGGCATGGTGGCACGCGAGCAAGCTCGTAGCACGACCGAATACATGCTGTAACCCATGAGGAAATTCGTTGCGTGGAGACCGGCTCGCCCTTCATGCAGTCGGTGACTGCTATAAACAGCTGGGTCGAACGTCGGAAGGGCTTCGTCCGCTCGATGTAAAAGGCAAGCGCCCTGCGGACGTCCAGGGTGTGAAGCTGTTGCTCACGAGGTGAGGTATGCGGCTTCGGGAAGAAGACCGGGAGGAAGATCTCCTGGTTGAGGTGGAAGGCCGACACCACCTTAGGGAGGAAGGCCGGGTGTGGCCGAAGCTGCACCTTGTCTCCGTGGAAGACGGTGTATGGTGGACCAACCGTTAAAGCACGGAGCTCAGAGACTCGTCTCGCTGATGTAATTGCGACGAGGAAGGCTGTCTTCCAGGAGAGGTAGAGCAGAGAGCACGTGGCTAGAGGCTCGAAGGGGGGACCCATCAGCTTGGCCAGCACGAGGTTCAAATCCCAGGTCGGGGCAGGACGCCGCACCGGCGGGTACAAGTGATCCAGGCCTTTAAGGAAGCGGGAAACCATCTGGTTGGAGAAGATGGACCGACCTCCCGTAGGTGGACGAAAGGCGGACACTGCTGCCAGGTGTACCCTCAAGGAGGCGACCGCCAGACCTTGCTCCTTAAGGTACCAGAGGTAGTCCAGGATGGTAGGGACAGGGACTACGAAGGGATTGAGGCCTTGTTGGTCACACCAGAGCGCGAACCGCTTCCATTTCGCCAGACAGGTGGAGCGAGTGGAAGGCTTCCTACTCTCTAGCAGGACTCGCTGTACAGCCGCCGAACAGTCCCTCTCCGCGTGGGTCAACCACGCAGGTACCAAGCTGTAAGATGGAGGGACTGCAGGTTCGGATGGTGGAGTCTGCCGAAGTCCTGCGTGATGAGGTCCGGCCATAACGGAAGGGCGATGGGATCCCGAACGGAGAGCTCGAGCAGCAGGGTGTACCAATGTTGCCTCAGCCAGGCCGGAACCACGAGTATGACGCTGGCTCTGTCTCTCCGCAGCTTCTGTAGCACTTGGTGTACGAGCGGGAATGGAGGGAAGGCGTAGAGGAGGTGATCCTTCCAGGGGGAAAGGAAGGCGTCCGACAGGGAGCCCGGCGAGTGACCCCGGAACGAGCAAAACAGGTGGCACTTCCTGTTCGCCTTGGAGGTGAATAGGTCTATCTGGGGAAACCCCCACCTCCGGAAGATTGTGTGCACGACGTCGGGACGGAGAGACCACTCGTGGGAGAGGAACGACCTGCTGAGATGGTCGGCCAGCGTGTTCTGTTCTGCACTCCCGGAAGAAAGGACGCTTCCAGGTGAATCGAGTGGGTTACGCAGAAGTCCCACAGGAGCAGCGCTTCCTTGCGGAGGAGGGAGGAGCGGGCTCCGCCCTGCTTGTTCACGTAGAACATTGCCGGGGTGTTGTCCATGAACACTGTCACACAGCGGCCTTGCAGGCGGGTGCGGAAGGTGTGACACGCCAAACGGATCGCTCGCAGCTCGCGGATATTGATGTGTAGAGCGAGCTCTTGGGGCGACCAAAGGCCTTGGGTGTGAAGGTCGCCCAGGTGAGCTCCCCAACTGAGCGCTGAGGCATCCGGGGTCAGAGTGGCGGATGGACGAGGAGGGTGGAACGGGACTCCCGCACACACGACCTCCGGGTCGAGCCACCAGCGGAGGGACTCGAGGGTCAGCTTGGTGATCGTGACCACCATCTCGATGGGATCTCGATGCGGCCGGTAAACCGACGCGAGCCAAGACTGGAACGGGCGGAGGTGGAGCCGCGCGTACGCGGTGACATACGTACACGATGCCATGTGGCCCAGGAGGCGGAGGCAGGATCGCACCGTCATGGTCGGGAAGGTGACGAGGTCCCGGATGATGGAGACCATCGTCTGGTGCCGAGATCGCGGTAGGCAGGCGCGGGCCAACGAGGAGTCGAGGACTGCTCCAATGAACTCCACCCGCTGCGACGGAATCAAGGTGGACTTCTCGGCATTGATGAGAAGACCGAGTTGCTGAAAGAGGGACAGGATTTCTGTCATCTGGCCCATTACCAGGCGCCGAGACGTTCCGTGAACCAGCCAATCGTCGAGATACGGGTAGACGTGTATCTGACGACGGCGGAGGGCTGCGGCAACCACTGCCATGCACTTGGTAAACACCCTCGGTGCGGTGGATAGGCCGAATGGCAACACTGCGAACTGGTAGTGTGCGTTGTTCACCACGAAACGCAGGTAGCGTCGATGGGGAGGGTAGATCGCGACATGGAAGTAGGCGTCCTTCATGTCGAGGGTGGCAAACCAGTCTCCCGGATCCAGAGAGGGAATGATGGTCCCCAGAGTGACCATGTGAAACTTGGGCTTGAGCAGATATTTGTTCAGCTCTCGAAGGTCCAGGATAGGACGTAGCCCTCCTTTCGCTTTGGGGATGAGAAAATAACGGGAATAGAATCCCCTGCCCCGCCTGTCTTGAGGCACTGCCTCTATGGCACCCACACTCAACAGAGACTGGACCTCTTGTAAGAGGAGTTGCTCGTGAGAGGGGTCCCTGAAGAGGGACAGGGAGGGTGGGTGGGAAGGGGGGGGGCGAAACAAACTGAAGGCGGTATCCCGACTGGACTGTTTGAAGCACCCAGTTGTCCGTTGTTATTTGGGACCACGCCGAAAAGAAATGGGAAAGGCAGTTGTAAAACAAAAGGGTAGGATCCGGTAGGGAGAGTGATCGGCCGTCCTCGGGCGTCCCATCAAAAGGCCTGTTTGGACCCTTGGGGGGCCTTGGAAGGGGCCTGGTCCTGGTTGCGCCTGTTGCCGGATGGTCGACGGCGATTCGGGCCTGGTCGCCTGCTGTTGTACGGGCAGTACCGTTGTTGAGAGAAAGACCGGGAGGGTTGTTGCCGGAAGGACCTGCGCTGAGGAGCCGGTGTATGCATCCCGAGGGTGCGGATGGCGATGCGACCGTCCTTCAGGGTCTGGATCCGGGAATCAGTTTTCTCGGAGAAAAGACCCTGGGTGTCAAAGGGCAGGTCCTGCAATGTATACTGCACCTCCGGTGGCAGGGTGGAGGACTGCAGCCAGGAGATGCGCCGCATCGTCACCACTGACGCCAAGGTCCGAGCTCCCGAGTCCGCAGAGTCAAGGGCGGCCTGGATGGAGGACCTGGACGATTTCTTCCCCTCCTCCAACAACGCGGAGAACTCCTGGCGGGAGGCTGTTGGTAGGAGCTCTGTAAATTTTGCCAGGGACGCCATGATGTCATACATGTACCTGGTGAGGAGCACCATCTGGTTGGCGATGCGAAGTTGCAAGCCGCCAGCCGAGTAGACCTTGCGGCCTAACAGGTCCATTCGCCGCGCGTCCTTTGACTTTGGCGCAGGGGCAGGTTGACCATGCCTCTCCCTGTCGTTGACCGACTGAACGACCAACGAGTCCGGGGTCGGGTGAGTATACAGATACTCATAGCCCGTGGGGGGGTCTGAGTACTTGCGCTCAACCCCACGGGCCGTAGGAGGGATGGACGCAGGCGTCTGCCAGAGTGTGGTGGCATTCTTTTGTATCGTCCGAACGAACGGTAATGCCACGCGCACTGGAGCCTCCGCTCCAACGACATTTGTTATGGGGTCCTCGTCCTCCTGGACCTCCGCCACGGGGAGAGCCATGGCCATCGCGATGCGGCGAAGCAGGTCTTGGTGCGCCCTTAGGTCTATCGGCGGAGGATCCTTGGCAGATGCTCCGGCCACTGCCTCGTCAGGTGAGGACGACGAGGACAAGCCCTGGATGACAGCCTCCGTCGATGGACCTGCTGACTGCTTGTCGGCTGGGTTGGGCTGCGTGTGCCTCTGGGGGTCAGGCGGTATGGAAACCGCACCCGGTGATGAAGGGGCCGGTCAGCTGATGGTCGCCTCTGGTACCCTGCGCTCGGAGGCAGGGGCTCTTGGAGGGAATGGCAACCCCTGAGTCTCATACTGGGCCCAGGGAACCCAGAAGCCCCACTGCTGTGCCCCCTGAGGTTGACCGTGTGGGGTATGTGGCAGGTGCCCGTTACTGTCTGCCCCGGAAGCAACCGACGCGGGGCAGGATGGCCATGGAGGTGTCGAGGCGCTGACGGATTGCGCCGTCGAATGAGGCAGTCTGTCCCCGGACGGTGCCGAGGATCGGTGCCAGTCTGCACGGTACCGGGATGGTGACCGAGACAAACGTCCGCTGCGGTGCCGGGAGCTCGACCGGTGCCGGGAGCTCGACCGGGATCCGGACCTGTGGCGCCGGGAGCGGCTACGCGAGTCGCGGTGCCAGGAACGGTGCCGGGAAGTAGACCTCCGTCGGTGCTGATGCGAAGGCAATCGGGACCTGGAGCGACGCCGGGAGTGCGACCGGTACCGCGATGTCAAACGGTACCGGGACTGCGACCGGCATCAGGACGGCGACCGGTACCGTGATGGCGAGCAGTGCCGAGATCTCAAGTGACGGGACGGTGACCTGCGGCAGGACCGGGAACGTGACCGGGACCGGGAGCGTCGTCCGTGCCGTCTGTCCGGAGGGGAGGGCCGTATCATCATTGCCGGCTTTCCCGCCGAAACGGTGCCGGGGGCCGGAGGCTCGGTGCCTCTGTGAGCTCTATGAGCTTGCACGCCGTGGAGAAAGTCTCTGGCGTCGATGGCAGCCGGAGCTCAACCGCGGTCGGTGCCGGGGATCATGGCGGTGCCGGACTCGACGGCCCTTGCGGCGCCGGAGTCAACGGCCCGGTGCACGTCCTGTGCACAGCCACAGCGGGGACCGCAGGTGGCGCAATTGTCTTGGCTGCTGGGCCCTCAGCGTGGGACTTGGCACCCGCTTTCGCCGGCTTGCGCTTCCTTGATGGCGACAGGGAGCGGTGCCGGGCCTTCGGTGCCGGTGGCTGAGGTCGCGGAGTCTCGGTGCCGGAACGGCCCGGGGCCGGCGGTGCGCTCCGTACCGATGAAGCCTTCGGCGCCGGCGCGGACGGTGCCAGGGGCTGGAGCGAAGCCTCCATGAGGAGCTGCTTTAATCTTATGTCCCGCTCCTTACGCGTCCGGGGTTTGAAAGAGGAACAGATAGGGCACTTATCTGCCCTGTGACTCTCACCGAGGCAACGGAGGCAGGAGTCATGCGGATCCCCTACTGGCATAGGCCGCTGGCAAGATGCACAGGGCTTAAAGCCCGGTGCCTTGGGCATGAGCCCGCACCGGGGGAGGAAAGGGAGGGGAAACCCCCCTTAACCTTATCCTAAAAACTATCTATACTAATCACTAAACGAACTATATACACGAAAAAGTAGCGAGAGCTAGGGTTGTGGAGGACAGAGAGCACTCCACAGTTCCAACTGGCCGTCACGGGCGGTAAGAAGGAACTGAGGAGCGGACGGGCCGGCTGGGGTATATAACAGGCGCCATAGTGGCGCCACTCCAGGGGGCGCCAGCCAGCCCGCCGGAGTTGCTAGGGTAAAAATGTTCCGGAGAGCCGTGCACGCGCGGCGCGCACACCTGCCTGGAATGCATAGGAGCAATCACTCGAAGAAGAACATCTGTCTTCTGACAGTGGCCAATGCCAGGTGCCCCAGAGGAATGAAACAAAAAGGGAAATCATCAAGACCCATCTCCTAAGGCTTCAGAGTACAGTTTTGCATCCCTGCTCATCTTGGCTAAAAGCCATTGATGGCGCTATCGTTAATGAATTTACCTAGTTCTTTTTTGCACCCTGTTATAGTCTTGGCCTCCACAACATCCTCTGGCAAAGAGTTCCACAGATTTGTGTGTGTGTAGAAAAAAAATACTGCTGGCGCTATCGTTAAATGAATTTACCTAGTTCTTTTGCACCTTGTTATATAGTCTTGGCTCACACACATCCTGGCAAAAAGAGTTCACAGATTTGATTGAGTGAGTGAAAAGACTTTGTTTGTTTTAAACCTGCTGCCTATTAATTGCATTTGGTGAGCCCTATTTATTGTGCTATGAGAAGGAGTAAATGCGGGCTTTTATCACCTGCCCCCTTTGAACCCAGTTTAAATCCTTTCTCCCAAGTCGGTGTCCGAAGATGCTCTTCCTCTTCCTCATCAGGTGGGCTCCATTTCATCCCAGTATTCCTCCTTCAAGGCATAGCATTCCATGGTTGAGAAAACCAAATTCTTCTTTTTAATACATATGTATGTATGTTATATAATCAACTTTATATTATATAAAATTATATATGTATATACACACACAATTAAAGCTGAGAAACTAATGTCATCATATGACTCCAACATGATGCGATTCCAACCTACCACGTTTTGCATTGTTAACTGAAATGTGCTGTTCTGGGTTGGCTTAACAGTGCTCTATACTTCTCTAGGGAAACCGGGCAACTAGGGCCAATATGCCCATCGTTTTACTATTATGGTGGACAAAACTATGTGTCAGCTGAATCTAAGGAGGCCTGTGATGAGTTTCTTGCCAAAAGCAGAAGTTGCCTTTGGTTATGATGGCTTTAAATTGCTTGCAATATTCCTCTGGTAAATGTTCAATAAAACTGTTACATTTACTATATTAATGTGGTCATATTTTGATATGAAAGCTTGGTGATCTGCGATGAATTGTAAAATCGCTGAGGAGCAACTCTTGTGACAGAAGAGATTGAGTTGCTTTTGATCCTCACTATTAGGAGTGAATTTTGCATGGTGTTGTCTACTATGTTCATTAACTGTCTCTACAATCAAAGAATTCAGCGTAGGGTGTGACAATAACAATACTGAGTTTTTGGTTGTAATATAGAACTTTTTTTCCAGCCAGTTTACAAGTAGGATGTACTGTAGCTGGAGTCTAACAGATGGTCTTAGCAGGTTCCAATAGAGCCTCATTCACAGGAAGAGCCACACATGCAGAAGCTGTTGTGTGTAGAATGTCCAGAAGTTTATGATGAGACTCCTGGTCCTCCTCTAACAGAATTTGAAGTGTGTCGGCAATACATTTAATTAGATCCTAAAACTACTTGAAATCTTCACCTATAGAGGCTGGTGGAGGTATTACAGCCTCATCTGGTGACAATGCTGAAATATTTGTGTGGGATGTTACCTCCTTATCAGTTCTTGCCTCTTGCTCCTCAAAAGTCTCCTCTAGTAGGTATAGGAGGGGGCATCCATTGTTGTTCAGACTAATGACACTGTGCTCAAGATTTTTTTTTCCCCAAAGTTTTTCTCTCAGTATAGGTGAACAGTCTCTAGTACAATAGACAGGGGATCCCTGGACAGAAATCTGAGAATCAGTGGAATCATCCTCAATATAGTCCTGAGGAAATGTGCATAATGATGATGGAGATAAATGGTCTTCCTGACTGGTAGGTGTTTGACAGGTAAGAGGCCTCTGTGAGAGATGTGGCCTCAGTGACCCAGAAAATCTTGGGACAGGCAAGTGTACAGTATTGGCAAGTAGTGGAGATTCCTGCTCCTCTGAAATGAAAAGATCTCTGGAATATCTAAATGCCTGTAGTACATGAGCTGAAGTTGGACAGGACACTGTGCAGTGCCCTCTACCATCTCAGTTCTTCCACTGACAACCCAGAGATACAAAACAAAAAGATTCTGAAAAGAAAGGGGAAGGAGGACAGGAAATGTGAATATGCAGACCCATCTCAAAGAACTCTGGTTATAAGTAAGTAACATTCATTTCTTTGAGTTGCTTTGTATATTCACACTTGTTGGTAGTTTGATAAACAGGACTGAAAATAAGATGGAGCAGGGAACAGAGTCCAAATTAAAGAGAAACCAATGCACTGCTCCACCAAATCTACCATCAGCCCTTGAAGCCAAATCAAGAGCATAATGTTCAGTAAAAGTATGCACAGAACTCCAAGTTTAAGCCCTGAAAATTTCAGTAACTGTGACTTGCTTAAGACAAGTAAAAGATGCTGCCACGGCTCTGGTGTAATGAGATCGTACTGTTATAGGTAAACATGTAACTTTACTAATAGTAAATGTCTATCAGGGATGGTCTAGACAGTATTTGGTCCTGCCAAGAGGGCGGGAACTGGACTCTATGACCTCTCGAGGTCCCTTCCAGTCCTAGAGTCTATGAATCTATGAATCTATAATACATTGTTTTAATGCATTTAGAAATAGTCTGGAAGTACACAATATAACCCATATAAATGGATATAAAAGGATAAATGGACACAAATCAGAAATTAGGAATGGCAATATACAAAAACCTGTAGGAGAACACTTCAACCTCCCTGGCCACACAATAGCAGATTTTAAGGTGGCCATCCTACAGCAAAAAAACTTTAGGACCAGACTCCAAAGAGAAACTGCTGAGCTCTAGTTCATCTGCAAATTTAACACCATCAGTTTAGGACTAAACAAAGACTGTGAATGGCTTGCCAATTACAGAACCAGTTTCTCCTCCCTTGGTTTTCACACCTCAGCTGCTGGAACAGGGCCCCATCCTCCCTGATTGATCTAACCTCGTTATCTCTAGCTTGCTTCTTGCTTGCTTATATATACACACCTGCCCCTGGAAATTTCCACTGCTTGCATCCGAAGAAGTGGGTATTCACCCACGAAAGCTCATGCTGCAAAACATCTGTTAGTCTATAAGGTGCCACAGGATTCTTTGCTGCTAATATAACCCATGTGATTCTTAGCATAAAACACAAATAATTTAGATTATTTTCAAAAAACTTTTAGTACTATGCAAATGATATGCAATAGCTCTTCTTGCATCCAAAGTATGTAAAACAGATCCTGCCGTATTAGTATGTGGATTTGGAAAAAAAGATACTGGCAAAGTAATTGTCTGATTGATGTGAAATTCAGAAACCACTTTTGGCAAAAACCTGGGATCAGGTCTAAGACCCATTTTATCTTTATGAAAGGATGTAAATGTCAGGCCAGCCATCAAGGCATTTAATTCACTCACCTTTCTGGCTGGTATTATGGCACTAATGAATGCTGTCTTGAAAGAAAAATAATAGAAAGAAAATTCAGCCAATGATTCAGCAGGTGGTTTCATGAATGTAGATAGGATCAAATTAAGATCCCAAGGAGGGACATATTTGATACATATTTGATAACCCCTTCATAAACTTCTTAACCATAATATGCATGAACGGTGATCTTCTGTGAATGAAAGTATGCTAAGATTAGATATCTGCCAAATGAACTTTCAAAGATGATTTAGATCAGTGGTTCTCAATCTTTCCAGACTACTGTACCCTTTCAGAATTCTGATTTGTCTTGTGTACCCCAAGTTTCACCTCACTTAAAAACTACTTGCTTACAAAATCAGACATAAAAATACAAAAGTGTCACAGCACACTATTACTGAAAATTTGCTTATTTTGTCTGTATAAAATTTTAGTTTGTACTGATTTTGATAGTGCTTTTTATGTAGCCTGTTGTAAAGCTAGGCAAATATATAGATAAGTACCCCTGGTTGAGAACCATTAATTTAGATAACCACTCAATTTTTAAACACATTACATATTCCAAACCAGAAACTATAGAAGCTTATACAAGAGAATCAATTTTTTCCTACATTCGAACCATGAATCTGCACCATTTCAAACACCACTTTCTGGAACTGTCCCTGCTAAGATGATCAGCATTCACATTGTTCTCTTCTACTAAATGGAGAGCCATTGTATAAATGCTGTGGCGAATGCAACAGTCCTATAGTCTGATTGCATCTGTGAATAGCAGAGCAGAGTAAGCAGCCACATTGATTGATATAATACATAATGGATGTATTGGCCATTGCTACTTGCACAATCCTCCCATGTAAGTGAGGGAGGAATAATCTGAGGGACAGACAAATAGCTCTTAACTCCAACATGTTGAAGTTCAAACGTTGCTCTTGAGAAGCTCAGTAAACTTGAACTGTTAGATGACTCAGATGCACCTTCCAACCATTGCTTTATGCATCTGACGTTATCCTTACCTATAATGAAGGGGGGTTGAACGGGACACCTGTGAGAACACTATCCCAGTCTGACCACCATGTCAATGAGTTCAGAATGTTTCAAAGCATGTTGACTAATCTTTGAAGATTGTCCACATCTGGTCTATAGACCTGAGACATCCAATGCTGCACTGGCCTCATTCTGAGATGTACATATGAAGTCATATAAGAAATAGCTGACATGAGACCCATGAGACTGACAAATAAAATTATCTTTTGAATGTGACATATTTGAATATTTAAAACATACTGCACTATTTTTTTTTTTAAATCTATCCTCTGGTACAAAGGCTTTCCCTGCTACTGAGTCCAATATGGAGCCTATGAATAAAATTATCTGAGTTATATGGAGATTCAACTGTATGACATACGGAAGTAGTCATAGGTCTGAAAAATGGGTGAATGTAAAATTAATATGGCTTAATAGATTCTTTGCAAATAGCAGAATTCAACAGCCAATCGTCTAAATATATTAACAAAAATACCCTGCTTTCTCAAATGAGACACTACCACAGAGAGGTGGTAAGACATACAGAAAGACATAGCCTGCTGCCGCTGTTGTTGACATTTTTGATTTGACAAGAAATAATCCAAGTAAGATTACAGATAATACTAGCATGATAACGGAAAGAAGGATTAGAAAAGGTCTCCTGCTTAAAGAAATCAAATCCAAAGAGTGGGCCATCAATCTTGTCTCCAGCTTTTCTAGTAACTCATCTTTCTTGTCACTGAAAACACTATCTCCTTTGATGGGGAGATCTTCCACTTTAATTCTAGTATTCAATGCCAAAGGAAAGGAATGAGGCCAAGCATGTCTCCTCACAGTAACTACAGAAGCCAAAGCTTTAGAAGAAGTGTCTAAGGCATCAAATAAAGCCCTGATAATGTGCAATGTTTTGACCCTCTATTAAGATCTCATTTGCTGATCTCCTTTTATCATCCATCAAATCTTGCACAATTGCCACAGGTGGAATTGATGGTGGCCTATAACAGTTTTGTAATTTGCCACACTCATACCAAGAGAGGACGTGGGGAATGCTTTAATGGACACTCCTTGGAGAACATTCTACCATTAGGCACCACTAGGCGGAACAAAACCCAAAGTATGAATATGCATAGCCACTCGAAGGATGATTTTTTTTTAGTCTTTCTTTTATGTCATGATATGGTTATAATTCTACACTGTAATGTCCAGAGATGTTGTTTTGAAATCTGTCTGATAAAAACCTAATTTTCCAAAATTAAATTAGGTTTGTCCAGGTTTATGGACTCAAATTAGGAAACATCTTTCTGCTGTGACTGAATATGACAATCAAGGATTGTTTTAGTGTTCCACTGGGGAATAAATTAATTAGAAAATTGGATTATAAATAATAAATCAATCTGTGGATCATGATGAAAAAAGGACAGGTAAGATGAGCTAGTTCATGGACAATAAAAACTATCCCTGAACCAACAGATTTGCTTATATAATTATTGTTAAAGGATATCTGCCTTATTTAGTTCCTACGGAAATCTTTTATCACACCTACAACATTAAAGGCATCCAGGTGGCTGACAATATAGGGGGAAAAAAAGGCTTAGTGTTACGGTAAGATTTTGGGCATTGTAGTTAATGAGAAGTGGATATAATAAAAGCTGACAAAAATGTTGGCATTGATTTAACCTTTATCTATGTTTCGACAAATGACATTCCCTGGCAGAAGAACCAAAGTATCTACAGTCATTTTTTTTTAGTATAGTTATATGTGACAAACAGAAATTAAGGTGGAAAGACAGTTCTTTTGTGTCATTAATTCTCCTTGAGACTCCCAGAGGTGAACCAGAAAAACTGCCAATTATATTGGTCACTGTGATGATTAAATCCTGATATGACAGTTGCTCAATAAGATGTACCATTCCTGTGGAAGGATTAGAAAGATGTAAATGCCAAGTGTTTTATACCTAATGATATTTTTTCCCTCCATTCTTCTTACACCAGTAATAATGTTTTCACTTCTGTACTTAACAGAAAATGATAAATAAACAATTGCAAAAGTCCTCAGAAATCATAACTTTCACTCAACATCAAAATGAACCAAACTAGTTTTGAGGATTGAAAAATGTTTGGTTAATGTAAAACAAATTAAATAATGTATACTTAAACTTTCTGGAACTGATCCACCCTGTTCTCTCCATCTCATAGTCCCTCAAATTTCAAAACAAGTTCTTCATTCAGAAAGCTTAAGGTCTAAACCTCCTAGCTTTATTTAGGACTCAAAGACAAATATCCAAATATTGCATGAAAGACTATTCCCTTTTTACAGCTACACCAGCCAAAATCCAAAGTACTGAAAACTGCTGGATACAATCTAATCTCGTAATATTTCCAGCTAAAAGAGGAACAGATACATTAGAACACATTTTGGATAAGCAGCTGAACCTCAGCAATGTTAGCCCAATAGATTCTCAAAATCTTTACAGGGTCATTCATTGTGCAAACCAATGAACCCAAGTAACTCGGAAATCAAAGAAAATATCAAAAGTCCTGAAAACAAATACAAACCATAATAAAACAGACATTTTAAAGGCTTGTAAAAATGCAAGAGAAAACAATACATGAAAAATTTTGATATGAGAATGAGTTTCTCAGATAATCACACCAACGAGAAGGGTGATCAGCCCAAAGGGTAGTCACAAAACAGTGGGGAAAGGCAAAAAACACAGCAGTCTGGCTCTGAAGTACTTCAGCCAGCAACCCTGCTCTTTTTACTCCAGTGGGGTGTCTTAAAGCAGACATGCAGAATTAAAATAAATGGCTAGATTCAGATTCAAATTAAAGGTTTCAAGGTTAATGCATATAGAGCATTAAATACAGTGGATTAAATTAGCGGTAGCCTAAATGACAAAACATATGAAATTAATTCTAAGCAAGTATTCAAAGAGAGGGTGACAATGGAATTGCTGAAGAGACTCCTAGGCTGGCAATATCTCATGAAACAGTAGTACAATGCAGAAATAAGACTGTTCTGTGGCATCAGCTGTGAACTGTTTCCAAGGCCCTTACTGTTCAGCTACCAGACATTTCAAGAATAAAATGTTTACAAGACAGCTTTTATTTTCTGACATCCTCTCCCCAGTTACTGCTTTTAAAATGATTATCCTGTTTCTTAACATTTGCATTAGTTTTTAACCGCTACACTGAGATTTTGCTTAAGGTCTAAAGTAGGGAAGGATTCCATTTTAATTCAGTAAAAATGGGGCTATATTCTGAAGTCATAATGACACAGTTACCTTGCATCCATGTAGTACACATATAAAAATGTTGTATTATGTAATATGGATTGGGTTAATCCTCTTATTCAAATGGTACACTGAAGTATTTACAACTAGTTAGCAATTCCTTCAGCTCTATATTTTCATGAATATGTTGGCTTGTGCCTTACCACAAGCCTAATGGTGTCAAATATAGTCAAATATCAGAGAGGTAGCCGTGTTAGTCTTTGCTGCAAATATAGTCAAAGATGTGTAAGCCAAAGAGCCTAGCTTTAGTATTATACCATATGGTAGATATAGATAGGTGTATAGATAGATATAAATTCATCAAACATACGATTGTATTTTTATCTTGATGATAACCTAATGTAATAGTTTGCTTAAATTATTGATATTATTACATACATGAAACATATATGAGCATGAACTATGCAACAACTATCAGCCACATTTTCAAAAGGGCTCAGCAAACAATAACTCCTCTATTGGCATTGTTCTCAGTGTAAGTGATCGGGTGCTAAGTTATTTTGAAACCATTTTTCCAACTGTGAGCATTGAGCTCTTTTGAAAATCTGACTCGAAACTGACTCCATATTTTAGGTAACTGTGTTCAATTTTATGCTCTACATTAGCAGAAAAAGCCTTGAGCCATCTTGGTCCATGACTATGGGAGTGGATCAGAGTACTTGAAAGAGTGCCTGGACTAAGGGGTGGACTGTTATGCAAAAGCTGATAGCCTTGAACCCTGTGTGACAAATGTGATGACGCTTGGTAGTAAATGTACCCCAAAATATGGTCTATGAATTGAATTTCTGAATTAGTGTGTTGGAATGTCTCAGAGGGGAAACGACAATTTAAGTTCACACACACGACTAGTGACTGAAAGCCATTAAGGCTGAATGGGTCTAAATGCCAAACAATGGAGCTGTTGTCACAGAGGCCCTCTTTTACATAGACTCACTAGCAGACTGGGAAACACTAGTCTGGGACGTCATACTTTGGTGTCCTGTCACAAAAATAATTCATCAGTACAGTAACTGGGCCCCGGCATACAAAAGGACAGTGGGGCTTTGAGAAAATGGTGGCTCAGAATGAAAGAGATATTTTCTGGAAGACAAAATAGGATCAGGAAGGATCCCAAGAGTGCCCTGACTTCCTAAAAGAATGTAAATTCAGTCTGTTCTTTTCCTGTAACTCAAGAGGAAAGCCTATCTAACTTTGCTTGTAGTGAAGAGTAAGATCAGATGAGACTGGTAGGCTGTCGTTTCTAAATCATTTTCTCTAATGCTTTGCTCCATTTCCTAACAAACATACTGATTTTAAGAAGGATGTTGGTCACTATATCACTGGTCACAGACTCCCAAAGGAAGAAATGAAGGTGTCCAACCAGACCTGCATGATAAGAAAAAACTGAGTTTGATGGGGCATTATACTGAGGTTAAGAAATTTCACTGCAAGACAGGTAAAGGCATGAGGCTTAACACCTGGGGGTGGGGGGTATACTCAGAGAGACCAGTAAAGGGACAGAGGTGCAATCAGCCTGTAACCATGACAGTCACTAATGTAATATGTTGACTGCGGCTGAACAAGGCTTATTTTAGAGCTATAGTATAATAATCAATAGGCATAATATATGATGAATATTATAGATATTTAACACATAGATGAATGTTACAGCATTTCATTTCATTTTAGGTTCAGTTCTGCTTGAAAATTATATGGAGTGCCTCATATAAAAGATTAAATAGATGAGCCACATGGGAGACTTTGATGTTCTATGGAAACTGGAAGCATTATTCTACTTTTATTCCAGACAAAGAATGATAGCCCTATCTGATTCTGTTCTTTTGAAGATCGTTACACACATTCTTAATATATTGATCAAACAGTTCCACAAGTTCGTATTTGTATCTAAAACTATAGCAGATGCTGTTATTTTGTTATACTGTAGCTATCCTTTGGAGGGGTTCTCAGATCTGAGTTTCTGCTATTTAAGCTCCAACTAAAGCTATGTCTGGGTCGGTATTTCATATTGTAAGACAATAATCCCTACTTTGTGTTGTAGACAAGTAATAAGAACCCAAGTAATTTCTTCACTGAACATAATTGTAAACTAACCTGTGAGCTAGGAATCACATTATCTGAACCACATCCATGTTTTTTCTTTATGACCTTTTATTTGAGGAGGAAAACTTCTCCTCTGATTTAAGTTATGGTATATGCTTCCCCCTACTGATCAATCAATGCAGCACAGCAGAGCATCATTGCACAGTCTCAGCTGACTGAGGCACTGAATTATGCTGTAGTGGAGCTGATGAAGATCAAGGAGGAGGAGAAGAAAATTACAAACGAAAAAAGACAGAAATTTTTTCTGGTATTGCCGGCCACTGAGAAAAGGTAGCTACAACAGTATCTTTAATATAATTGAACAAGAAATAGGTATTATGTACTGTATTTCAAGATTCCTTTCACTGGTATGGAAAAACTGGCAATCCAGAAAGACTGTGTGAACACACATCCAACAACTGTAGCTACATATAATATTGTGAGTCAATGTAGTTGGCAGGCAGGAACAAGGAAATGATGAATTTTAAGATCATGTAAGGGGCTGAAACCCCATAAAATATCTTTATATCACCCCATATTTTCATTGACTTTGAATCCAGCTGTTTTCCTCCAAACATTGAGGAAGCATGAGAAAAATATTCAGTATATATAACTATTGTGAAATACTGTTTGGTGTGAAACCCTGTAGAGAAGTTACATATTGTCAATACCTTGCTGCTTGTAGCGATCATAAATCTGAAGCCCAAAGAGAGGTGGTCTCTCACTTCTTAGTAACGTCACATTCCTCATCAGCAGATCCAACTGAAAAATAGAGCCATTCATATAATCTGTCCAGAAAATATAATTTCCATGATGTGATAGCCCAAAAGGATGATTCAGCTCCTTCCCATTGTAGACTACCTGCAATTAAATAATGTGAACTGAATATTGGTCAGAATTGAAATGTTTTAGTATACATGTCAGACTAGGGAAAAGAAGACAGAAAGCTCAGAAATGAGCAACTCTGTCCATACACAAAGATTTCATTCATAACATACAGTACAATCAAAGTTTGATTCTAATAGACTTGATATTCCAATATCCCCAATGTTTTTCATACATTTTAATAGACTCTAAATAGAGGCCCTATTCTGATAATCCACATGTATCCTTTTTTTTGTCTTGAGTTTCTACCTTGTGGCTTTATGGGTGGCATTGGTATATCACTCGGTTATTTACCTTCTTCCAGTGACCTACATTGTTAAATGGAACTGAGTTATTGAAGTTGGAGGAGAATACACATCATGGTCCCTGAAATAAGGCAACCTTTCAAATTAAATGCATTTTCCATGAATACCTGAATCTTTCCTAGTCTCTGGAGTTATGTGTAAAATCCTATCTTCAGTACAGAGGCCGAAAAGTTGCTGTAAAACTCACTTCACAGCCACCACTCCAGTCTCAGGACTGCCTTGGTGACAAATGCAGCTCCTCACAATGGACTACATCATATAGAGGCAGTTAAAAAACTTGGTTTTTTTTCCTCTGTAAAGTTTAGATGAAAATGGGGAGGAAAGTATTTTAATCTAAATTTTCAACACAAAATTTTGACTTTTGGCAGAAATTCAAATACCAAAATTTATGTCCAAACCCCAAAATATGTCTTTTTGTTAATGCCTCTATAGTGCCTCATGAGAATTGTAGTCTGGGTTTCTCAAGCTCCCATTCTCCTCTATCCCTTGACGGGCAACATTTCCCATGATGCACCACTGTCTCCCTTCTTGGAAAGGGAAAGCAGTGCATCATGGAAGTTCCTGGCCATCCAGTTTCATAGAAAATGTAGTTCATCTGGGTAGCCTGGCCAATAGAGAAGAATGGGGAGATAAGGCATTCAAATGACAATTCTCATGTGCAGCATTTCCAAATCAAAATATTTTGATTTTCAGGCATTTTCACAATGACAAAAAAGCTAAATTTTCCACAAAAACACAGTTTCAACAGAAAATTTTAAACCATCCCTACTGGTGCATCTGTACAGTCTTCTTTACTCACCGTAATTCCCCACTGTACTGGCAGACAAGGATGAGAGAGATCTTTGAGTGCAGCCAAGCTATACTCAGAACAAGGCCTGCAGAGGGACATGCTGCATTGCATTCTCCCAAACTAGATGGTGGGCAGAGGCCAATTTAGCCCTCAGTAAAAGTTAAAGCAACCTCAGGGCTAGTCCAACCTTTACCAGCCGCAATGGCTTCCTAGGAGCTTTTCTGTTATCCCAGGATTGGTAGGATGCAAGGCTCTATGACCATGCTTTTCCTACCCCCAACATGTCCTTTATGCTGGGGCATGCGGTGGAGTTGGGGGAGGGAGAAAAAGCAAAAAAGAGCACCCCAGCTGTGCTTTTGGAGCAACCCCTTGACACTGCTGGAGTGGCACAAATAGGACAGAGCTGAAGCAAATCCATCTGCACAAATGTTTTGGCATTACATAAGCAACACAATGAGGTTATGCAGGAGGAAGCACCAATGGAGCAATCATGTATACAAGGGTAGTCTCCACAACTGCTATGTAGGGATCTGCATACTGTTCCCAAGTAGGCTAGCACATAGGATGGAATAAGCACGGGCTAGAACAGAGATCACAGGATCTGTGAGTGTGTAGATCCTGTGGCCCTCACACTCTGCTCAAGGGTACAGACAGTCTGTGTGCTATTCCATTCCATTGTTTGAAGCAGTGACTATTCAGGGGAATGCCCTGGTCCCAGTTTTATGGGTTGGATTTCACTTTTCCATCCTTAGCTAAATAAGGTGAATTTCACCACAAACTATTAGGCTTTGGAACAGGTTTCCACAAGTGGGTATTGTGCCCTTGACCACTGAGTCAGTGCCACTTCCTCCAGCAACTTCTGAAATAAAGTATTTATTGTGTCTGACAACTTCCAAGTAAATGGAAATGGTAGAATTAACAATAATAATAATAATTTAGAAAAGCTTTTCTTTTCTTTTCTTTTTTTTCTGCTCCGGCAGCAGAACCCTCCTCCCCCCCAGTGTGTCTCAATATTTTCTTCATCTCATCTGGCCACCCTATCAGATGGTGATAACACTCTTGCCATTCCACTAGTATCTCTCGAGGATGTTAAAGTAAAGCTACTAAAATTAGGCATTTTAAAGTCAGCAGGTCCAGATGACTTGCAACAGTTGTTTAAGGAGCTCGCTGGACCATTAGTGTTGATTTTAAATAAGTCTTGGAGCACTGGGGAAGTATCAGAAGACTGGAAGAAAGCTAATGTTGTGACAGTTTTTAAAAAGGATAAACAGGATGACACAGGTAATTACAGGCCTGTCTGCCTGATATTGAGCCTTGCAAGATAATGGAATGGCTGATAAGGGACTCAATTAATAAAGAACTAAAGGAGGGTAATATAATTGATGTAAATCAACAGATTTAGGGAAAAGAGATTTTTTGATGTGATTATAAGTTTGGTTGATAATGACAATAATGCCAACATAATACTTAGCCATCTGTAAGGCATTTGATTTGGTACCACACACAACATTTTGATTAAAAAACTAGAATGGTACAAAATTAACATAGCACACATTACACAGATTAAAAACTGGCTAAATGATAGGTCTCAGAATGTAACTGTAAATGGGGACTCATCATCGAAATTCAGATAGGAAATAAGGTGTACATTTTTAATGGTGAGAGTAATTAACAACTGGAATAATTTACCAAGGGTCATAGTGGATTCTCAATCACTGACTATTTTTAAATCAAGACTGGATTTTTTTTAAAAAAGATATGTTCAAGGAAATATTTTGGGGAAGTTCTATGGCCTGTGCTACACAGGAGGTCAGACTAGATCATAATGGTTCCTTCAGGCCATAGAATCTATGTTTCTAGCTAGTGAAGTTGGCTAAATCAATCAGCAAGCTCCATAATCAAGTGGCTGGACTTGTTAATGTGTGTCCCCTGTGTATTATAACAAAGTCTCAAGCACTGACCCATGCAGTCCATGAAAAGCTGTTTTACCAGGTGAGCCCAATAGAAGGCTCCTGCTGGCAGAGCCAGAAGGAGCTGTGTTAAATTTGTCTCTACTGGAAGTCTCTGTACCCTGGTGTTTCAAATCACAACACAATTCATTGCTACATGGGAAAACTGGATTGAAAAAAAAAACAACACCTTTGTATTACTGCTTCTAAAGCTAAGAAAAATATGTCAGGCCGTGCCATATTCTCCTATAGTAGAGTGCCAACCGCACTGTTTTCAATGGAGCTTATGCCAGGCATCCCACAGGGTCTACTTACAGCAGCCTTGTAGGTGCGGACGGGAAAAAACTTTGAAAAATATTTTTAACACAACACAGTACGATTCAGTGAAAGGGGAAGCCTGTGGACAAAACAGCAGCATTTTTCTTTTACCTTTCTGTCAGTTCCATTCAAAAATATTCTTTCAATGTGATCATAATAGGCATCACACCAGTACAATACATTTGTATGATAGTCCAGAGTTAAACCATTTGGCCACAGCATCTTTGATGTCACAAAAATCTGCCGGCTGTAGCCATCCATCCATGCCTTCTCGATTCTTCCCACACTGTCATCTATTTCATCTTCCTCCCAGTCCGTCCAATACATCCAGCTATGAAATTATAAATAAAAGCATTCAGATATCATTTGAACTATCTGATTTATATTTTAGAAGGCCTTCAACAAAAAGTTTGTAACTTCATACGATTATAGTTTGCTTTAGTCTTTTGGGTGAATGACACCTGCTGATTCCTTCAAATGAACAACAGCATTTGCAGCAAAGCAAAAAAAATCCCTTTGGTTCAGTGTCATTAAACTACTATTCTATACACACAGAATATAATCAATTATGTGATTAAAAAGTGAGATGACTGATATGAGAAGTCAGAGTACTGTTAATGAGCTGCTAGAGACTTTATTTAATCTCAGCAATTATGAGGTTTTTTTTAAGACCAGGAATTGGATTGACTTTGTTCCAAAGGGCAGAATTGTATTAGGATTGTTTGGCCAAGTCTATTTTGTCTTCTTGATGCAAATTATCTGCTTTTCTCTATTGCTGCTTAACACTATTGAAAACTCCACATAGGATAAGTTAACTGCACACACGTTTAATAACTTGAGATTAAGTAACCTTGAAACTTTGGCTTTTAATATGCGATAGAAGTAGTATTCAATGACTTACTTAAAGCAATATTGTGATTGGTTTATACCTTATACAGATTTTTAGAAAGAAAAAAGAAACTGTAGGCTGTTTTTGTCTAATTGTATTCAAAGACTCTAAGGGTATGTCTATACTACCCGCTGAATTGGCGGGCAGCGATTGATCCAGAGGGGGGTCGATTTATCGCATCTAGTCTAGACACGATAAATCGACCCCTGAGCACTCTCCGTCAACTCCGGTACACCACCAGAGCGAGAGGTGCAGGCGGAGTCAACGGGGGAGCATCAGCAGTCGACTCACTGCAGTGAAGACACCGTGGTGAGTAGATCTAAGGATGTCGACTTCAGACTTCAGCTACATTATTCATGTTGCGTAACTTAGATCGATTCCCCCCCCCCCCCCGCAGTGTAGACCATGCCTGCGTTTCCATCATTCATGGCTGCTGAATTGATCTATTCTGAAGTTTTTTTTGCACTGGTTATACTTCCCCTTTTCATTTATGATATTTGTAGGCCATATTTATTTTTCACTTGAATTTCCTTTACCACTTTTCTGGAATACAAGGGACTTATGTACATTTCTTTAGTCAGCTAATATACTTTTCCAATAGCAGTGGCATAAAGTATGTGCATTAGTGCTCCCTTACTACCACACAACTCCTTTCAACCAAACATTTGTATTTTTATAAAATAGTATATTATTTTCAAACAGTATTTTAGGGGTTTCATTTATATATGAATAAAATGGAATAAAATTATCAGCGCCTTCTTATTTATTGCTCTACAAATTAGCTGCTGTTTGAATGTAAACATCTTCAGTAGTACAATATGGACTTGATCTGGCAAGGTGCTTATCACCCTGGACCCAATTCAGAAATGCACTTACTCAGATGCTTAATTTTAAACACATGAATAACTGACTTCAATGGGACTTCATGTGAAGCACACACTTAAGTGATTAGCTATGCAGGGATCACGGTGCTCATCACCTTGCAGTACCTTGCCTTATAACTGCAGTTTACTGCTGGGACACAAATTTGGCAAAATGAAAAAAAAAAGTGAAAAATGTGCAACCCTATTTCTTCTGGGGAAAAAAAAAAGATGGACTACGTACAGTTCTTGAGAGCTTTGAAGATCCTCTAATGTGAGACTGGTCAAACAAAACTAGATAAGTATGTTTTATAAAGTGGCTACAATTAAAAAAATGAACATTTGCCAAAACATATCACACAGGTATTATAGGATGGAACTGACTATTATTAAGGTTGCTTGACACTTCTCATTGTAAGACCCTGTTTTCAGTTCCTTAACACATTGTCAAATATTAACAGTTTGGACTGAAATTTTCCATCCTGAATGTCTGCCTCATGTTCAATGTTTTGGGAACATTTCTGCCATGAGTGCAGCCAATTCTCAGAACAAGGTTAGGGGAATCTATGTTTTGTCCATTTAAAAAATTTCTGTCAGTCTTTTCTTTGAAAAGTCCTACTGGTCCCATGCTTTGGAGTAGAATCTTGAAATTTGACAGGGTGTAGCCTGTGTGTGTCAGGGATGTGCCCTTTGTTGTCCCTGTGAAAATCCACCCAAATTTGACCAAATTATAAGCCTTTAAAAATTGCAACTCACAATGCCTGGAGAGAACAGCTAGATTGCCTGAAATTTCTGTCTGCACTCACTATGCTCTAGCCCAGGGCTGAGCAAGACTTTCCCTAAAACTGCAGCTCTGGCTGCTGTGGGTCATGCAGAGTCTGTATATCTAAAGTGAGAGCACGGAGGCTGTTTCTCCTATGCTCTCTATGCCACTCACCCACAATTGGGCACAAGCAGACTGGAGGAGGAGGCTGCCTGAGTTGAAGGCAGAGGAGACAAAAGCTGGACCTGCAGAGGGGATAGAGGGAGGCTAAGATCAAATAAGGAGTCAGAGGACAGACTGAGACTGCGAACAAGTGGGGTGAAGAAAAATAAAGTGAAGGAGATGGATGACAGATCTGACGTGGAACTGGGGTGAGGAGAGAGAACCGAGATTGGCTGAGAAAAGAGATTGGGACAAGGAGCTGGGAGGAGACACACTGAGATTGGATGAGGAGCCCAAGGAGGGAGTTTCAGAGCATGAGCTTATGGGGATAAAGAATGCAGGTGAAGTGGTGAAAGTGACTGGAGGCCAGGGTTGGGGTGACAGACTGGATGAGGAGTCAGGAGGGGCAGAACTGGGAATGCCTGACCAAGGAAACAAACTGGGAGCAAGACAAGCGACTGGGACTGGCAGAGGGAGACTCTCTTTGGAGAGGTGAGACCAGAACTTGCTGGGAAAAGAGACTTGGATTGGGATGAGAAGTTTGAGGAGTGGATAGTGGAACTAGCTAGGTGAAGATAATGGGATTGAGATGAAGAGCCAGAAGGTGGAAGAGACAGGACTGGGAAAGAGACCGTCTGGAAGGGGCAGAAGAGGATCACAGGGAATATGCAGAAGTGTCTGTGCTCAATCCTCCAGTTTCTGGGGTGGAACCCAAGACTCCTGAGTCTCAACATTCTTCTGCTGTCAGCAAATGTCTGTGAAACCCAATGGCAAATTATCCCATTCCTCTGTAATACTGGTCTGCATAGAGGATGACAGCCTGCTAGTGCTATCAGTTACTCCATTAGCTCAAGTGGAAGAAGTTTGAATGGTGACTCTAAAGATCCAACCCTGTTGTTGAAACATGTAGGTAGCAAAAAGATGCCACATGATAGAATTTCTGATTTTTCAGTTTGCCTTTTTTAAGCACTTGGGATGTTACACAAACGTGTGCGCACACACTCACAAAAGAAAGAAAAGAAGTTAAAAGAACATTATTAAGTCAAGCACTGAAGTTAGGAAATGCCAGAGTTAAGGTTGCCTCTCCAACATTAATTTGTCACCTTGTGCATTATGATATGCAGTGTCTAATTACATAATCAAATACTACAGTCCTCAGGATGGACCTACTCTGGGGATATACTCAGATTTCAGTAGCAAAGGAGGTTGTTGAGCACTCCTTCATTTGCTGAAGAAGTTGGAAGGTGTGCAGTGAATGAGGCATGGTACTGGAGGAAGAGAAAAGATGATCTCTTGGTTGAGCAGTTGACTACTGACCAGAAGAACTGGATTCTATTCCTCCCTCAGTAACAGAGTTCCTGTGTGAGGCTAGGAGAGTCACTTAAAGCAAACTTTTTTGTATGTCCCTAATTTTCTGGATGTCTTACTTGAGACCTTGGGGTCCTATTTAAAAATGTACTGAGCACTCATAGCTGCAAATAAAGTCAATGTGCTTGAACATACAAAATGTTTTATTATGCTAATTATTCTGAAAAATCAGGTTCTAGGCATCTCAAATTGGGCACTCAAAATTAGTGGATGCTTTTGACCTTAATCTCTGTGCATTAGTTTCCAATCTGTAAAATGGATAATGCTATCTTCTTTTCGCACGGGTGGATAGTGAAAATAAATTGATTAATGTTTGTGAAGCACTCAAATACAATAGTGATGAGTGCCACAGAAAAGTCCATGAGGAAATTAATAACTCTGTCTTCATAGCAGGGTTTGTATAATGTGAAGTAAAGTATGGGGACACACAATGAACAATGAAAATAAAACAAAATATTACACTGCTGCTCAATAATTGAGCACTGTCTGCTGAATGAGGCAGGGTCTTGTGGAAAAAAATAGTATATAATTATATAATTAAAGATGGTATCATAATGCATACGCCCAGGGGGTTGCAGAGGCACCCTTAATTCTGGCATTTCCCAACTTTTGAGTGCTTGGCTCTGCACCTTAATAATGTTCTTTTAACATAATTTTATTTGTATATAATTACAGGGGAAATTATGGTATCTACAGTATTGCTGTATGGTATTAACTTTTTAATACGAAGTATTGAATGTAAGTAAGAGAATTAATATACTGGTCATGCTTCTTTAGATTTACACAAAGCACCTACCAGAAGTACTAAGACAGGAATCTCAAAAATAGGGGTATTCTAGGAACTATGTCATGGTATTTAGATCTTAAAATCAGCAGAATTCCATTCTGATTATATTAGTAAAAATATTAAACACATGTTTATGAATACTAATTGTTTCAAGACTCTGTTAGACTTTGTGCAGCTGATACTGATCACACAGCAGTTTTATGTCATTGAAATTCCACAAGCTACAGTGGAGTTGCTTCTGATTTATAGTGGTGGGAGATCAGAATCAAGTCTACAATTCTGACCTGTATTTTAAAGAGTAAAGGCCAAAAATTTTAGCTCTTAAATCACTACATTTCCAGCAGGGTTATGAAATGTTTAATTAACAATACTTTTGTTATCAAACCTATTTAGCATCTTAGATTACATCAACTGTTTTAAATGATGCGCTGGTCTTCTGGGCAACCATTTTATTCAACACAGTCACATGGAATAAATATCAGTGATCTATTTTATTTTATATCACAAATTGGTAAGAAATTAAAAATGTGCCATGGTTTACACAGGAAAAAATTTTAATAGCTTTGAAAAATGACAGAAGTAAACATCTGTTTTCTTGCATCTCTTCTATCTCTTCCAGCTCACAATACAAAAGGAAGGTTTTTATTGCTTTAATTTAATACTAAGAACAAAACCAAATTCAATGCCCTGGGCTTATACACTGCATTATAAATCTGACTGGAACCACATTCAGTTTCACTATAGAATCAGTGAAACCTGAGCACCAGCTCTCTAAGAGTGAAGCAAACAACTAGGTCAATATACTACTTACTGTACTGAAAGGCCCAATAAATCAATATAGTTTGCAAACATTTATATGACTTGTTAAAAGGCAATAACTTTTTTTTCTTTTAACTTTATGCTGCAGCTTTTTGTAGCTATCTCCCATCAGATCAAAACATGCCCAAAGTGTATGACATTTGTATTTTAATTGAACATCAAAATATAGTTATTGCTTTGCAATGCTTATCTTCTAGTCTAATAGTCTGAAGATCATTAAAATGCCATAATAAACCTTGTCCCTCAGGAAAACTTTTATAAAGGAGTATAACTATGAAAGTGTGTGTTATTTTATTAGAAAAGAGCACTGTACGATATCCCTTCTCAGACTATGCATCTTCATGCAATATCTTCCTGTGCTGCATACTTAACTGATAGAAATCAGTGAGCTGGAAAATTTGACAAAATAATTTCAGGTATTGGGATGATTTGGGGTCTAATTTGCATCACCACTATATGACTTAAACTAATTATAGCCTTCCTATAATAGTTTGCCTTCTTCAAAAGACAAACTTGGAAATGAAAAACTGATAATGTAAATAAATCCAAGTGTTAGGAATATAGCAATCAGCCCAGCCAACTAGAATTATCTACATGACTCACTCCTCAGTGATACTTTATAGAACAGTCTTGACAACTGGGTCATGGATACACTGAATTTGTATTACACCAACATAAGGTCATTTTTGTAATTTTGCCCATTTTGTATAATTTTGCCAGCAATGAAAATTATCTCTCTTTCATGGCTGTATTAAGACAGTGTATCCAATTATACTTTTATGATGTACAATAAGATAACAAACTTGAGATTTGTGGAAGGGGAGAGGAAAGGTTGCGTTAAAATACGAATTTGGTTGATACATGGCAATTTCTTTTTCAAATGTACTGCATCCACATGACACATCCAAATATCTACAGATGGTTTTTATTGAAGCCATTATAACAGTACTTGTTTGTTTTGTCATTGTTGTTTATTCCTAGTAACCGGTATGTCCCCTAGAATATAGGGTAGTACTAAATCGAATTAACCCTGCACCCGTCCACATAAAGCCATTTTTGTCGACATAAAGGGCTCTTAAAATCCATTTCTGTACTCCTCCCCGATGAGGGGAGTAGCACTGAAATCGACATTGCCATTTTGAATTAGGGTTAGTGTGGCCGCAATTCGACGCTATTGGCCTCCGGGAGCTATCCCACAGTGCACCATTGTGACCACTCTGGACAGCAATCTGAACTCGGACGCACTGGCGAGGTAGACAGGAAAAGCCCCACAAACTTTTGAATTTTATTTCCTGTTTGCCCAGCATGGAGCGCTGATCAGCACAGGTGACCATGCAGTCCCAGAATCAAAAAAGAGCTCCAGCATGGACCGCACGGGAGATACTGAAACTGATCTCTGTATGGAGAGATGAATCTGTTCCATCAGAACTCCATTCCAAAAGACGAAATCCCAAAACATTTGAAAAAAATCTCCAAGGCCATAATGGACAGAGGCCACAACAGGGAAACAACACAGTGCTGCGTGAAACTTAAGGAGCCGAGACAAGCGTACCAGAAAGCCAAAGACTCAAATGGATGCTCACGGAGGGAGGGGCGACTGACAACTGTAGCTATCCCACAGTTCCCGCACTCTCCGAAAACCATTTGAATTCTGGGTTGAGCTCCCAATGCCTGAAGGGTCGAAAACATTGTCGTGAGTGGTTCAGGATATATGTCGTCAGCCCACCTCCTCATGAAAGCAAAGGGAAAAAAATTGTTTCTCGCCTTTTTTCACTGTCACCGTATGTCTACTGGATGCTGCTGGCAGACACGGTGCTGCAGCGCTACACAGCAGCATCCCCTTGCCTTGCTTTGTGGATGGCAGACGGTGCAATCTGGTATCCGTCATTGTCATCCCGTGGGTGCTCCTGACTGGCCTCAGTGAGGTCGGTCGGGGGCGCCTGGGCAGACATGGGTGCTCCTGGCCAGCCTTGGTGAGGTTGGTCAGGGGTGCCTGGACAAAAATGGGAATGACACCAGGTTATTCTCTTCTTTAAGTTTTGTGTAATGGAGATTCAGCCCTGCCTGGAATATCATGCCAGCTGGAGGCTTCTGCCTCAGGCTGCTCTCCCAGTTGGCAGCACCGCACGGTCGCACCTACCACAGCCTACCCCTTGCTCTGATGGCTCACACTCAGATACTTAGACGTCAACATTTTATTGCAAATAAAAAAATTAAGCTCCTGTTTAGAACTGTCCCCCAACATACATATCCTGGGACATTTGGTATTTTACCAGTGTCAACCAAAGGCCCACACACAAATGGAGATTCAGTCCTGCCTGTGCTTCTATCCTAGTGCTTATCACAGATTCCCATTTTCAGCTATAGGCTGAGCAAGTGCAGAATGGTGGTTCACTCTACTTCGCTGTAAGCCAACCACCCTCCCCTCCCCCCTTTGATCTCTGTTTGCAATAAAATCAGTGCTGTTTCAAATTTATACATTCTTTATTACTTCATCACACAAATGGGGGGATAACTGCCATGGTAACCTGGGAGGGATGGGGGAGGAGGGAAGCAATGCGTGGGGTTGTTGTATGGCCACCCCCTAGAATGGCGTGCAGCTCATCATTTCTGCGGGATGTCTGGGGCTCTGACCCGGAGAGGCCGTTTGCCTCTCTGGTTCTTTAGTAGGCTTGCCTGATATTCTAGGCAGGACTGACTCTCCATTAGACAAAACTTAAAGGAGAGAATGACCTGGAGAGTCATTCCCATTTTTGTCCAATGCACCCCCCGGCCGACCTCACCGAGGCCAGCCAGGAGCATCCATGACAGCAGCAGATGGTACAGTATGGCTGGTAACTGTCTTTGCTAACTTGCAAAGGCAAGGAGATGCTGCTGTGTAGCGCTGCAGTACCGCGTCTGTTAGCAGCATCCAGTAGACATACTGGTGAGACAGTGAAAAAAGGCTGAATGGGCTCCATGGATGCTGTGCTATGGCGTCTGCCTGGGCAATCCAGGGAAAAGGGAGTGAAATGATTGTCTGCCATTGCTTTCACAGAGGGAGGATTGCCTGACGACATTTACCCATAACCACCCGCAACAAATTTTTGGCCCCATCAGGCATTGGGATCTCAACCCAGAATTCCAATGGGTGGGGGAGACTGCAGAAACTATGAGATAGCTCTGGGATAGCTACCCACAGTGCAACGCTCCGGAAGTCGACGCTAACCTCAGTACATGGACGGACACCACTGAATTAATGTGCTTAGTGTGGCCGCATGCACTCGACTTTATACAATTGGTTGCCAAAAATTGAAATCTGTAAATTCGGAGTAATCCGGAGTGACCCGTAGTGTAGACATACCCTAATATGTATTGTACCATTTCATGGTAAGTGGCATGCCTTTCTGTAAAGGGGAAATTATGTTAAATGTCAATTTTCCCTGTTTTGTTTTTTCACTGTGGGCATTCTATGACAGTTAAGTACTGTATTATGAAGACTATTACCAAAAGTAGTATCTTGAAAAAAAACTGTCTTTGTGGATCAGTGTAACCCATTCATCGAATTCAGGGCCAAAGGTCCTACATAAACTATTACAAACACACATGATATATGTGTTCCATTTGGATAAAGGGTTACCTGGAAAATGTGCAAACATATAGGTAGCTAGGTAACGCCCTATTAGTTGCATGTCTGAGAAGACTTAAGAGCATCTCATTCCTTTCAAAGTCAATTGTTAAGCTCACTGAATTGGCTCTAGATCTGTCCTTTTCAGATAGCAGAATATGAATAACGTAAGGCTTTGTGAAAAGTGTTTGTTTTTACCCAATCCATGCTCAGTTTTAGAAACAAGTGTGGATTAAAATATTTAAGACTGTATTTTGTTCTTGATCCATGTGTACAATTCCCACAGACAGCAATGGGATTTGTACCTGTCAGATTGAGAGCATGATATGGCCCCTGTGCTTTTTGGAAAACAGCAGAATAGCAGTGAATCAAATGCTTAATGCATAGGTCTGCTAGCTTCTTTAATATACATAATTTAGCCCAAATTTCAAAGAGCAGCTGTGTTGATCAGACAGAGGAATTTGACCCTAAATGCATTCATAGTGGAGACAAATTTAGTAAAATAGAACTAGTAAAATAAATTAGACATCTTCATACCCATTGACAGGATCAACGACAATTCCTCTCGGATGAGACATCTCTCCCTCTAACAAAATTTTTCGACTTTGAGAGGCTTTCTCCAATCTGGCTACAGTAATTGTTTTCCTGTGGCCATCATTTGTCCAGTACAAATTATTTCCAATCCAGTCCACGGCTATACCTTCAACATTATCAAGATCTGTTTAAAAAAAAGAAGTTTGAATTACTGTTACGTGTTAGTGTTCTATTTTCTGATGTTTCTTTTCAGCAAATCATCGATGGATAAAATACAGTATAAATAAAGTCTGAAATTATTTTGCTCATTTTGGGGCTAGATTAAGTCTTTGCTCCAAACCCTCAGTAAGGAGTGAAGAGGATACGTGACCCATATATGCAGGGCCAGCTCCAGGCACCAGCCCAGCAAGCAGGTGCTTGGGGCTGCCAACGGAAAGGGGTGGCACATCCGGCTCTTTGGCAGCAATTCGGTGGCGGGTCCCTCACTCCCTCTCAGAGAGAAGGACCAGACGCCGAATTGCCGCCGAAGACTGAAGCAGCGGCGGTAGAGCTGATCACGATCGTGGCCTTTTTTTTTTTGCTTCTTGGGGCAGCAAAAACCCTGTAGCCGGAAGTGGCTCTTTAATGTGTTTCCTGTGTCTCTTTGCAGCACATGGTATTAAAACACTGTGTGATTGAATTACTAACCAGTCTAAGTTATTAAACAAACAGGATGCTTGTTCTATGTTATTAGCCAATTGTAGAATAGTTGTTCAGTCATTTTGCATTAAGAATAATACATATAAACAGTAAATTAAATTATGAATTCAGATTACTGTGGCTCTTTGGGGTAATACTGATCACTAATTTGGCTCCTGAACCACTGAGAATGTCTCCTCTGACTGTTGAAAAGAATCGTCCCTAAGAGAGCATTATGTACAATGTCCAAGAATTTCAGCTTCTACTGGCTTTCAATGCAATTTATAGGTTCCATAATCAGAAACTATCTGGACTGTCACTTCCTCTTGTGGCCTCTTCACATGAAGCTTCTGAAACCACAACATCCAAATAACGAAGGACCCTGGAGTCTAAGGAACTGCACGCCTTCATTTTTTACCATTTAACTACATGTATTTAACTAAATTCAGCACTGAGTGATATTGTGTTAATATTACTCCAGTAAAGTAAAATTCATTACTTTCAATTGCCAATTGTATAAATCATATCTTAACAGATATTCTAGTAAAACACTTGTTCTAATTTAGCAAGACCCAGTTATAAAAATCTTACTTATCAATCATCCTGAGAGAAACATATCATCCTTTTATTTTCCATTATGATATCCAGTTTTTGTGAAGAGACACTAAGTAGTTCAGTGCCCATTTCTGTGACCATTCTGCCAGGCTGCAGCATACCATAAACAACATAACTTTCCAAAACAATTCACAAATTACATACTGCCAATACCACTGAATTTCAGCAGCCTCTCTGTGGGAAGAGAAGTATTGAGGATAGCAGCCAGTAGGCGTACAGAATGTTGTACAACAGTGTGGCATGGGAAATTTGGTACAAGCAACATATTTCTGCAAAATATATCATATGTTTTTAAGATACTATGATGGCATGAATAAACCCACACTGGAGAGTTCAGAGTGTGGGAAAACTCTGGGATCAGGAAGCCCTGACAGGCCTGCTGGGCATGCTTCAGTTGGAGGAGGAACTTCTCCAAAAGGGAGTCTCTTCAGCACAGCAGGGGGGCAGGTGGCAAGAGGCAGACCTGCATTTGCTGCTGCAGAGATATTATGCCAGGAAGGCATTCCCAGGAGCATATCTGCTTCAGAGTTGAGACACCCTAAGCTGCTGAGCCCCATGGACCAGGCTGCCAGGGACAACTGCCAGCCACGACATGGGAAGGGAAAAGCAGTAGAAAGAGGACCTTGGAAGCATTAGCCAGACCACACAACTCCTGCATTAAAGCGCTCAAGAGGGCCCCTTGGGTTGTAACATGGTGGAGTTGGAGGGCCCAGGTTTTCCCTACTTCATAACTGCTAGGTAGGGCTGCTGCCACAGACTTCAATCACTAGGAGGTGCTGTTGCCACACACTGTAACTGCCAAGCAGTGCTATCACCACAAACTATAACTACTAGGCAGGGAGGCTTGCCTCTGCATAAAGATCCACGCAAAGCTTCAGTTTTTTTAAAAGTTTGCTTGGAAAATCCACATACTAAACTGCTAGAATTTCAATTTATCTACCTTGAATATAAAGAGCTATGAAAATTTTGATTAGGTTTGAACCTGTTCTTCCAGAAAGAGTAAAGGCCAGATCCTTGACCTTGTTTCATTTGTTTTGCACTATTCCACTGGTGCAGAGCAGCTGTAATATGGCACAACCAATCCTCTGAAGATTCTTCCTATGTAGAGCAGCATCAATCCATAGAAGCTCCTATGCCACCCTCTCCTGGTTAAGGGAGATGGTTGGGGCATTCATAAACAATTTAAATTAGAGCAGCCTTGATGCTGCTCTAATGTATGTCATGGACCACTCAGCAGTCAGAGGGCCCCAAGGTCCAGAGAATGTAAAGATCGCTTAAAGCCAGCTTTGCCTCCCACCTCCACCTCTGATGCCAAGTACATCAATGGCCTTAAATATTGTTTCAGTACAGGTTTTGGACGTAAGAGGAATGCAGGAGAAGGCCCTAACAGGCCAATTTCATTATTTAATCAATTTTCTTTATTAACTTTTTCATAAGGGAAAAGATGGGCCTTTTACTTCAATTCATGTAAACAGACATGAAATCTGATGCATTATGGCTGTATCTATAGTACGTTATCATTTTTCACTGCACGCTGTGATAAAAATGTAATTCTGGTATCTACATACAGTGTAATATTTTTATTTTCAGGTTTATAAAATGAGCTCTTCACAGTATCTCTGCAAATTTAATAAACAAAGGTAAATAAATGTTGAATATATTTAATGTGTTGACAAATATCAATAGTCATAGGGTACACAAATCCCATATGGACTGGAAAGAGTTAAACTGCAGCACACACAACCAGCCTGCCCTAACACTGTTAGTGGGCATCAGGCCTGTAGGAAGGGGCTGAAAAAGGGAAGAGCTCACTCAGTTGTAGCTGGGTAGGAAGGAGAGCGTACCAACTGTTTTCACCCATCTGGAGTCAGGAATGGAGTAGGACTGTGGCTGGTCAGAGCCACCCAGAAGGGAAGGCAGGCCTGACACCAAGCTATCTGAGTTTATCAGGGACCTGCCAATGGTGTTAACCTAGGCCACCGCAAGGGATGCCCCACTATGAAAAAAATGGTGGGGTCTGAGAGCTGAGTGCAGAGAGCAGGCAGAGAAATAACCTTGGAGGGGCTGAGAACTACGCTCAGCTGGGATAAAGACTCTTTTATTATGTGTTTGTTTTGGGACTTTCAGTTCTGCTACCCAAAAGTGGGGGATTGAGCTTTCATGGTGACCTGGCCAGAGGACTGAGCCATATGTCTCCAGAGTGGGCTGGAAACCCTATTGGGGAAACTAAGGCAGTGAGACTACAGCCCCATGCTCTATCACGAAGAAGTACCCAGGGTGTGGTGACCCTACAACACAACACAGATGGAATCATCCCAGAATAACATTCTGTTCATATCTCCACAGTCACTTCATTGTGGCAAACCCTGAAATGGACAGATGGACACTAGGGCTTTACAATACTGTTAGACTGAAAGAGTAGCAACTTCCACAGTTGAGGATCCTCCACTGAGAATATTCATCCTTCAGCTCCCAGATAACTGTAAACAAAGCACTCTAGATGATTTCCTTATCTGCCTGACACATTTGGGGCCAAACCATGTGGGGCTTTATATTATATACACATGCTGATGTTGATTTAATATGCATTAGATGTGTACTGTTAACCCCACACAACTTCACAGATCAATATTCATACCTAAGCTCAATCAATATACAAAGGCAAGAAACTCTTATCTTTAAAATGAAAGGAATCCCCCAGCTTTAAATGTTTTCCCAATGTTACAGTTTAATATAAAACCAATTCAAATACCAAAGAGAATATCTTATCAAGGGACAGGTAAAATAAAGTTAATAGTGGTCCACCTAAATGATTGTTTGTAAAAGCAATGAAGAATTAGTAATTAGCTATGACTGATAATTTTTTCCTCAAGAAACCAAGTTGATTATATAAGAAGCAAAAATAATTTTAATGAGCACTATATCAATTACACCTCTGTGCATGTGTGTGTGTGTGTGTGTGTGTGTGTGTGTGTGTGTGTGTGTGTACATACATATGCACACGCACATAAAATGGTAAAAGATGAAAAAAGCTCTTCAACTGAGAAAATCCGGTTAGAAAATGCTGTGGCAGCTCAAATAAACTCAACTACATGGGTTTCATCTGTTGCTGGGGAAAATATAAGCACAGCTAAAACTAAATATTGAAGGATTGAAAATACATAGAGACTTGAAGAGGATTAAGCCTTTTAGATCTTTAGAACAAAAGCTGTTTTAATCTCCTAAAATAAATCAAGAACTTTAAAAGCAAATACTGCATTTTTGATTCCACTTTCCTTGTTCTTCCATTATATCATTTCCAATACCTCTCATGAACAATACCAGGCTTAACATTTAAAAAAAATAATTGAATCTAGTACTACAGCACTAAATATATTAAAAAGCTAAATCAACTTCTAAAACTGCATAGATATAATTTGCTTGGTACATCAACAGTTTTGAGTTAATTGATCAAAAGATGTGGTTGAAGGTTTCAAAAATGCAAATTTCACCAGTCGTTCAATTGCCCAAGCTTAAAATTACTATTAGTTTTGTCTGTTCACCTCCTTGCATACAAAATTTATATTAAATAATGCTTAAAGTTGTATTTCTGTATTTGCACTGTGAGCTTGCTAGAACAGGGACGCTTTTACTGTGCTTTTTCTACAGCACCTAGCATAATGGACTCGCAGTTTTGATTAGGACTTCTAGAATGTTACTGTTATTAGTACTACAGTTATTACTACTACTATGTAATATCCATTGAGAGTGTTTTGTTTATTTGTATGGGTTAATTATGTGCTCTGTTCAGGGCCTAATATTAGCTATATAAAATTGAGCATTAGTGCCCAAATCATCTCATCTTCCCTTTCCGCTCCTTGAGGAGTCTTTTCTGTTTTCTTCCTCTAAAATTCTACCTAGCTAAGGTACTTATATGCCCCCCATACCATAGTATCTGAGTGTCTAACAATTTTTAAACTATTTATCCTCACAACACCCTTGTGAAGCAAGAAGTGGTACTATCCCCATTTTACAAATGGGAAACTGAGGCAAAAAGAAGGTACGTGACTTGCCCATGGTCACACAGGAAGTCTATCAAAGGGGAGAGACTTGAACCCAGGCCTCCTCAGTCCCAGCCTAGTGTCCCAATCAATGGACCATCCTTCCTTCATAATCACATCTCTTCCTGCCTTATGTCTTCTGTGGCTCCCTCTTTCTCTACTTTGTCTTGATATCACTTGCTCTGTCTCTCCCACTACTCTTTCTCTCTCCAATATTGAAGAAAACTGTTAGTGTACAAAACAGCCTCAGGAGACAGACTTTTTAAAATGGGGAAATTAATCATGAAGTAACAGATTCTCTTATCAGTTCTTGGTTCCTCTGCACCACTCAGGAGGTAGAAAGAGGCTAGAATCTGTCTGCAAATGGCTAGCAAAGAATGTCACTGTTGGCGGGAAACTCCCTGCTATCTACTTCTAGGCTCCCTGTTCCTATGACCTCTAATGCCAGTGTAGGGGCATGTCTGGATAAGGAAGATGGTTTGGCAGAGCTTTGGTCTTTCATGACAATCCTATACTGGTTTAAGTTCTAACCCCTAACTGCCAGATGCTTTAAGTTGTGTTAGGAAAAAGGGCTAGTCCTTGAAATCAAGGAGACTAATGTGACTCTCTGACAACTGATCACTTATGTCACACTGAATGCTAGACACAGAAAAGAATCTAGGTTCAAATGTTCTCAACATTACCATTCACTTTTGGAAATTCTGGCTGCAATACATGTTTGTCATAGTCATAATACTGATAAGTTATACATTTCAGGGTCGGAAGTCAACAAGACTTGAGAAAAGGAAAGCAAATTATATATATCTAGTATTTTCTGTTCTTTCTTATGTTAGCTATGCTGTTTGGACTCTAGTTTGAACCAGATTGTTTATTTCACACATGATGCTAACTTCCCTTACTAATCTAGAACAATATGCTTAGAAAGATGGTCTTGGAATTGACAACCAGTACATGGTTGACAAACGTTGAAACATATGTGCCACT